>NW_012121598.1:9227899-9302171 GCF_000951035.1 Colobus angolensis palliatus | reverse complement strand
AGTCAATAAGATTTGCTGCCATAACGCTATGGAAAATGCATATAAGCCTATATTAGAATCTTGGAGTGACTGATTTAATCAGAAATAGCTGTCCAAAGAACCCCAATTTGCCATAAATGTGCTGATAAAGTCATTACCATTTTAAGACACAGCAGAGGTTTCAGTTTCCTTCTGACTTGAATTATTTTTCTTGTTATTTCCAACTTTGCACACCACACTCTTCTTCCCTTACCAGGCTTTTTGTCTAATAACATATACATTTCAAATATAAGAGCAAATATTTACTGAGCATTTATCTTCAATACACAGATAATGACAAATTTACAGCCAGTGTTCACTGAGGAGTTCCTTTATATTATTCAACTTAATCCTCCTGTAAACTCTGTGAAGCAATGGTCTTTATAGTGTCATTATTTTCTAGTTGAGAATTCAGACGCAGAAATTTTAAGTAACTTGCCAAAGTTCGCACAAACACTGTACTTAAGGGATTTATTCTCTAGCTAAGGCTTTTAGAAAGTAACATGCAAAAATATAGGTTTTAACTGTAATCCAAGACCAAAGAAGAAATCTCATAAGAGAGTATATGAGGCATTAGTAAATTAATCAGACAAATCATTTACTACTGTGGAATTGTATAAAATGTCAGTATCTGGAAATTGCATAATCTGTTTAATTGGGGCAGAGATTGGATAAGGAAATAGAAAAAGAGATAAAGCTTGAAAGGCAGTCAGATCTGCTTGTAAAATATATTGTGCCATAGTAAGTATTTAAGGCTTTAGTTTATAAACAATATAGTGTCCTTGAAAATTTTTGACCAGGGAGTGACATATGTCACGTTCAAAGCATTTTTAGGACAATGAATCTGGCAGTAGTATGCAGAACAGATGCTTAGAGAAAAGGATCATACAGACAAAACAATTGGAAGATTCAAGCAGTATTCTAGGCATAAAGTTATAAGAACTTGAACTAGGGTGGTGTTAAAAGGAAGATAACAGAAGACATGGTTGGAGACCACGTGTTAAAGAGAAAACAAGAGTAATTGAATATGAGCCATGAGAGAGGATAAGGCAGTGAGGATGATTTGAGAGTTGGGTCTGAGAAACTGAAGCAATCAGGAAGAGAAGCTGCTTGAGAGACCCAGAGCTGAATTTCTTGACTTTTGAGACAAGTTAGTGGAAATCCTGTCAAAGAGGTAATAGAGGCCACTGAAGAAATTCAGGTCACCAAGACAAAAAGTAGAAAGAGAGGATCAGGAATGTTCCCACTAAAGGCTAAATGGAGAATGAAAGCAAATATGGGAGGCATTTGTTTTTTTTTACTTTGCTGTATTTATTTATCAAGCATTGCATTCATTATTTTTAAAAATATGCTCTTCAACCACTCACCAATAATATTGTGGCAACTTCTTGTGTAATGAAGCAAAATCTTCTAATTTTAGGGATTATTTTCTAAGAAGAATCAAATATTAACTTTCACATATATGAAGTTATCCATATATTTTGCCTCCTACCAATCAACCCTCTTTGAAAATGAAAAAGAAATACAAATTTTCCTTAGGTTTGAGAAGCTTCATAGTTAAATTTCCCCTTCAGCCATGAGAGCTCCCTACAGCCCTCCTTTGTCTAACACATTCTCATCGGGTGTGCCAATTCAGAGAGGAAGACACTGGAGAGAGTCAATCTATTCCACTAACTAAGTAGAGTAGGTGCATATACTTTACTTTTAAAAGCATTGTTCCATAAATGACTCTTAAAAAGTTAGCAGCTAAGTATCCTAATGCTATTTGTTTCTTGTTAACGAAGTAGCAGTATTCAACATCTATCACAGCTACAGCAAATATTTTATGAGTCGCAGTAAAAAGCCTTATACAAAACATGCAGTTCCATGGATTATAATTAAGCCAATACTTCTGCTTAGTTGTCTGAAGGAAAACAAGTTGACAGATTTCTTACTCAATTCTAAAACCATGAACGCTGTTTCTTCAGTTTATCATGTAGGCAAATGCTATTTACCAAACCTCTAGCCTCTCAGGAGAAGCAAGTCAGAGTCAAGTAATTCTGTAGCTACATTTCAAATGGAGTCAAGCCTACAGAGTCTGCATGATGCAGTTTCTATAGAATCTCTGAGTCGGGGAACTAGAGGGGATCTCCATGAACATCTAACCAGTCTAACAGACAACCAAGGCTTGCAAAGAAAATGATGGCCTAAGTTTACCCAGTCAATTGGTGACTGAGCTAGGATTTGATTAATTACAGTATTTTCTTTGAGATAGGAAAAAACACTGGACTCTTGTTGGAATGTGTTATTCATTCTCTAGCTTTATCTCACGGTAATTTTTACTTAAGATTTCTCATTAATAAACAAAGCAACTATTTAGACTTTTTCAGTTGTGTGCCGCTTAACAATGACATGATTCAAAACACAACCCTTCTTCCTCCAGTTATTCTGGGACCATACCAACAGTGCCTCCTCTCAGAAATGTGCCTCAGGGAATGTGCCTAAGCCATTAGTTCTTCCCACCTATAAAATAGAAATAGCCACCCACTCTGTCCAATCACTGCTCTTTTTCTTTCATATTGTGCATGCTTGGAGAAGCTACTTCTAGAGTAAATAATTTCAACTTATAAAACACATGAAGGAAAATATTTTCATGCAAAACACTTTTTCCCCATCAAAAAAACATATTGCACCCAGATTCTCAAGAACCAGGAGGCTCAGAAACAAAGTATGTTTTATCCTGAACACAGGATTTGGGCCAACAAAAATTGGTTGTTGGGAGCAAAAGACAGGCTGAAGATGGGATTGTGAAAATGTAGGGAGAAAAGAAAATATTTGAAAGGGAAGTCCATCTTTTATAATTACTTTTTACAAATACTTCGAAATCTCTGAGTACAATTTATAACGTTGAGTTCCTATCTTTCTATCTAGCATTTATTTCTACAAAATATTTTCTTAACTCTTTATATAGGAAGAGTAATATAAAACTCTCTTCCATATCAAGATTATAATTAATTTCTCTATGCTGAGGCTAAAATATACAATATAACTAGGATATAAAGAGATGGAAAATATTTATGCCTACTGCATCGCAACCATTTTGACAAGAGATGGAGAAACAATTCAGTGTGTCTTCTTGTCTACTTCTCCTTTGGAGGACTTTTGACCTGGAGATTAGAATATTTATTCCTGTCTCCCTTCCTATGCCTTAAAAGATGATGAGTGAAACAAACACTGCTGTGGCATCCATTATCTCTGTAGAGATTATAGAACTGGTGATCAGTCTTTTGCATGCTCAAAAACTACAGATTGAGAGGGCTATTAATAAATCTTTTTTTTTAAGCTAGAAGAAAGTTGGAGCCTAGTGATCCAACCACAGGCAACTTAAGATCCAGAAAGGATTTGTAATAACAACAGAAATGCAAATTTAATACCTTGAATTTGCAATTTTTTGCTACAGTTATTCTAAATGCATATTGCCAAATGAATGGATATTAGGTACAAACTATGACCTATTTAGAAAGTGGCTTTCTAACTATAAAAGTGTATTTCAGAAACAAACTTGGCATGTATTTAAAACTCTGAAAATTTCTAGCTGAAAAGCAGGATTATTTTTCTTGGGTGATAAAGTGATTCTAATGTCTTCAAAAATTCTACTACAGAGAATGCCCTTCTGTAGTAAAGACTATGGGATGGAAAGAATGAATAACAGAAATGTGTTATGTTGAAACTGGAAGACAATGTACAGGTGGCATAATACTTCAGAGAAGTTATGGCAGGGTTTATGCATTACACTAGCTGAAAAGGTTAACAGAAATGAAAGTGCCTAGAGAATTGGGGAAAAGATATCATCATACCAAAAGTGTCTGATATTAAAAAACAGAGGTTTGCCCTAAATTGGCAAAGATAATGAGGTACATTCTTTTCTGCACTGACCTTCCTCCCAATCCCACCTCAGCCCCAACAAACATTTGGTGTGTTTTGTCTTTAAAAGGGGAATCACTGCAATTATCCTGTGTTTCCAATGCCCCATGGGCTTTTAAGCAACGAGTTCTGTGCACCACATACTATATTGCTTCATATTTAAAGACTAGCAACCATAGCAAGTTATTATATGGCCTGGAAAGGAAAACAGTTTACTTTATTAACAACAAGCACATGAAAAGTGATTTCTCTCGGCTTCGCTAACCGTTTACCTCATGTTTCACCTGGGCATGAATTTACCTAGCACATAGTGATGATCTCTGGAAGGAGTTTCCAGATTTCTGTAATTGAAGTCTAACAACAAATTATTGAAGGCTAGGAAATAAACCCATACCTATTATCCACCTTCAAATTCTACTGAAAAAACATTGGCAATTCTACTGAAATTACTTTCTCAACAAAATTCCCTTATAGTTTGAAAATATAACTTTGTAAATTAGAGTTTCAAATATTCTTTTAGATGATCTTTTATCAGTTTATTAGTTTAAAAAATATTTAATGGTTTCAGTAAGATTACTGCTATAGTGTTTCACCTACAGACATCATAAGCTTCTTTATACAAGATGTCAACATAGAAGAAACACAGAATGTTTTTCACTCCCTGCTAACAAACATAAACTTAATACTTTGCTCATCTTCTAAATCACTTCTCTTGTCTCAAGAATTGCCTGTACTTACTCACCATATTTTGACATTGTTGTTGTTATAGTAATGTGTGGAATTTTCAAACAAATGATTTTCTCATTTTGTTTACGGCCTAAGTGCTCCAGATCGCTACCATTTGGCAAAAATGAAGTTTATAGTTTTCAAAGAGCAGGGTGGTGATTTACTTTACAGTAGGCATAAATGACAATTTAAAGCCCACTTACCTCTATTACATTTGAACTTTTTAATCATAAGTGGGAACAACAATAATTAAAAGCCAGGGTCCTAGAGCTTTGACATTAACTCTGTGTTAACACTAAAAAATCTATTAAATATTTTATATATACAAAAATGTAGTACTTCCTCATTCTCATTTCTCCCCTCCAGAAGATTTCATTTAATATAAACATATGTACATTTAATTTATTGACAATTTAACCCACTTTGATGAAAAGTATTGATGAGCAAAAGGTGGTAAGATAATTTTCTAAAAAGCATTGTTTTTTTGTTAATTTCAAAATTATATAAACTTACAATCTTAGCTTCTTGAAGAAATGCAGAGTATTTTAAAACTAATCTTTATACGTATTACTCACCCCCAAACCTCTTTCATTTTTTTGCTTAAAAGCCTTACAAGGAAAATTGATTTTTAAGTTTTATCATCTCCATCTAGGTACTAAAGACAGTCAACATTACTATTGTTGTATATCTGTCTTTATCTTGATGATACAAGTATATCGATGATGTAATTGCAGAAGTTAGGGTTTACTCATGCTGTTGGACCAAAGAGGTTTTTTTAGACTGCCTCCTTGAGCACCATAGAACAGTTGTAAAACAGAACCAAGCACACAATTTAAGCAATTCATCTCTTGAAAGTAAATCTACAGGATCTTCTTCTTGAAGAACTGATGAAGAGCTAGAAATAAAAAATCATTGGTAAAGCTTCATCTGCTTCAGACTGGATGCTGAGCTGGAAAAACATTTGGGTGACACACTATTTTATGACATCTTGGCTTTTAACCCTTTCCTAGAAGCCCTCAACTTTTGTTCTCTGTTGAGCTCTATTTTTTTCTTCCAAAATTCCAAGAGATTATGGAATATCCCAGCCTTTCGTCTCAACCCTATTTGTCCCTATGTACATATTCTCCTGAAAGTTGACTGGAAACTAAGCAATCATTTATCATTCTGAATTTTTTTTGAAAAAGCAATGACTGAGAAGTCATGATGCTCCATAGAATCATGTACATTATAAAAACAGGAGAGCCAAGATTTTACAAATGCACCTACTACGCTAAGAGAACCCGTGGTTGTGGTTCCCAAGTGCAAACAAAAAGAAGGGACAAGAAAATGCAGACACAAAATCGAATGCAGATGAAGCAGTGCATGCAGCGGAGGAAAGACCATACCTGAGGGATTCTCCTTTAAAAAAACATGTGCACGCCAGCTGGGTTGTTCCTCTCCTCCTTTTGGAGTATATGTGTTTTCCTTTTAGGAACACCACTTGCGATTGTGTTTCTAGTCTCGTTTCCTTTATTCAGTCACAAATAGTTAGAGCAGGAGTGAAAGCTGCGTCCCAGGGATCCGACTCGTGCAATCAAGCATGCCTTGGTCTGCAACGGTGTCTGTTCTTTTCTTGTCAATTCTATCGCGCTCCCCGGGTAGCCTCCGAAGCAATTCTACAACTTAGCTGCTGGCAAGAAACTGCCTTTCCCTCTTCTCATTGCCAAATACCTTCCGCAGCTCATTTCTCATCTCTTTCTCCCAGAAAGCAAAATGGGATCTCTCCCGTGTGTTGACGAGCGCCCAGGCTCATCAACAATTGAGGGTGAGGAGCAGCCGGGCTGAGTGCGTGCTGGGAACTTCACACATCGCCGGCTGCGGCTGAGGCTTTTCTGAATGCAGCACCGACGCTGCGATCCCCAGCCTCCTCCACCAAGAGCGCCCGGGCTCCCTCTCCTGCCGCCGTAGCTGCACGGAGCAGCTCCGAGAGGGTGAGCCACAGCCCCTGCTCACAGGAGACGCACTGTAACCACTGCCAGGTGTGGCCTTCACCACCGCACTAACAACTAACTGTGTGGGACACAGCTTCATCGCTGGGAGACGCCTGGATGCCAGAGCTTCCTCAGCCTATCTTTCCTTTCTCGCTGGATGATGACCTAGGAGACGGTCATGGCCAATTCTGGTAGTGGAATAGCGTGAATAATACTAAATTACCCATGCCATTCAACAATGACTGTTTTAGATGTACTTGGCTGCACTTGGAATTATGAAAGAATACCGCACACAGTATCATTCCCTATTAGCCACCAAATGCAGCTAACAGGACTCCTTATTTAAATAGAGGGGATACTGACATCCCATCCCAGTTGGTTTTTCCTCTTATTTTTGTGGAAAACCATTTGAAGGTGATTCCTGAACAATCTGAATTAATGACACATGCATAAATCAAAGTCAGAAATGATGGATAACTTATAGTGCTACAAAGGTTTTTCTTCTCACTTAGAAATAATGTCTTTTCATTTGATGTTAACATGTTAAAGATCTGGCTGGAAACTGAATGGACTTGCTTTCTCTTTTAGTTTTGCTGAGTAGAGGAGGTGGGGGGAGTAACAGTTCCCACTTTCCATCAATAAAGCATTTTCAATCCTCTAATCCTCCTGTTGAAACAAATAAAAAAGTACTGAATCTTAAAATAGAGCCTTAAAGCAGCTCGAGGCCTGGAATAATTTGGAGGTTTTAAGCTACATCTGCTCTACTGCTTACTTAAAATTTTACTTTTCTTTGCTTTTTAGAAAATGGAAGGATATTTCCAGGACTGAAGAACGTCAACTAGCAGCTGTGGTTAAACAGTATGAGAAGCATATATACAGATTTGTATGGCATTTTTCAGTACATGGAGGGACGAATATGTCTTGACTGACATTAGACTTGACTCCACCTAAATATTCAATAATAATAGTTGACATCAAAATAGACAGTTAAACCAGATATAGCATTTTTTTGGCAAAACTTGTGGCAAAACATATTTCACCTACCATATGTGACAACCGATAAATAACCTCTCCATGATGTTTAAAAAAGTGTCCCCAAATGTGACACAATATATATGCTGGATACGAGCAGCTGAGCTCTCCCCATTCCCAGCTACCAGCCTCACCTTTAATTCAGAGCAGCGCAGCTTCCTTTACCTGCTGCTTAAGTGACTGTTAATGGACCTGAGCAGCTGCTCAAGGTCTAATGATCTGCATCAGGGGCAAGTACCAGGGCAGCCTTATTCCTGCCTTCACTCCTCACTGGAGTGGCAGGCAGGACAAAGCTCTGCTGCCCCCGGCTGTAAGCACTGGAGAGTAGCACAGGAAAACCAGTTAGACCTAAAAGTACCTGACTTGACTATTTTTTATACAGAAAAACTCAGGCTAGCCAATACACTATTTTGAAGAATGAGTTTTAATACATAGAGAAAAGAACACCTATTCACTGAATCTGTTCTCATCTTTTTTGGTGTGAAATAACCACTCCAAAGTGCAGAAGCAGTGGTCAGCTGAGAGACCCCAGCACCCAGAATCAGGTAAATGTGCATACATCTTCAGTAAATTTGGATTTAATGTCAGTGATGCAAATGCTTAAACCTACAGAAGGAAACAAATGAAAGATGATTCTAGCCATGAGTGATCTATAAAACATGCATGTAGAAAAATTAGCCGGGCATGGTGGTGGTTGCCCATAATCCCAGCTACTCAGGAGGCTGAGGCAGTAGAATCACTTGAACCTGGGAGGCGGAGGTTGCAGTGAGCCAAGATCGCGCCATTGCACCCCAGCCTGGGCAACATAGCAAGACTAAAAAAAGAAAAAAAAAGAAAAAGAAGAAAAAAAAATGTATGTAGTGCCATGAAGAGTTGTGAAAATATTGCTCTAATTCAAATACTCTCATAGAGGAAATGAATCACACCAGGGGTGGTAATCATTAGTTTTTATTGGAAAGAAGAAATAATGTTTCATGAATGCTTCAATGCCAGTATATGTGTTTTAATGAATGCAGTGCTAAGCTCTAATAATCAGGATTCTGGTTGTGTATTTCAAAATGGAAATTGTTTCCATCTCTGAAAGTGGCAGGAATCATGTATCTGAGGGACACTGACTGCTAATAAAATATGTTGCTGTTAGAGTGGCAGAGCTTTATGACATTATTGACCTCCAGGGACATCAAAATCCCTAGTAGAAATTTTTTGGCTTTTGATGACCAGTTTTCACTACTGAGTACCTGATTTGAATAATGTATAATTACAATGATGAGATTACAACAGTAAGAGCCATGTTCTTATCAGTAAGATGCATTCTGTTTCTGCTAGAGCTTTCCACAATCTTGAATTAATAACATTAAACAACAGGGTAAGAAGTAATTTCTATTTACACACTCACCCCATCCACAGGTACATACCTCAAAACTTACAGATGGATGGATTAAATAATAAGATCATTTCTCTTCCAAATGCTTCAGCAGTCATTTCAGAAAGAGTAATACCTCTAGGGTACCATTCACCTCTCATACCCCAAGATATTAGCTGAGCCAGATCATTTGTCTCATTTATGGTTCAAGTAGAAGAAAAGCAAGGAACCTGGGTCACTGGTTATTTTTTAGTACAATAGTGGTGAAGCTTGACTAAATCAAAAGAATCAAGTAAAGGGGTCATTGTCGTAGAATTCTGTTATGGCCTGTATATCTGGCTTTAAGCAATAGAGAAATCCTTGTAAGAGCATAAACCAATCCTGTGTGCATGGAACTGTATTTGCAGTTTTTTAGAAAATCTTAATCTTTATTTTAGGGAATTGGTAATCAACCATTGAACTTCACTATTAATTTTTTAAAAAACAAAACTCTGACCAATCATTGGCTTTCTGTTCCCAGGCAAATGGATTGGCTAAATGGATTAGTTGTCCAGATAATTGTGGAGAAAAACATGATTATGTTTAAAATAGCAAGTTAGCATTTCTAGCTCTATGTAAGTAAATAATGAATAGGAGAACAAATATTTGGAAGTAAACCATCTTATGCAATTTGGAAAGATGTGCCTAGCATAGATTACACGGTAGTAAAACACACGTTAAGTTCTGTTCTTAAATTAAAGTTTTCCATTAAATAATGGGTCACTTTAAAATGGCACTTTTGAGTAGAACTGACAGTGTGTAACTTTGGAGACTAGGTCACACGAGGTACTGCCACTTCCTCTTTGCCCACTCTCTATTGGTTTGCTCACTCTGGAGGAAGTCAGTTGCCATGTCATGAGGATCCTCAAGCAGCCTAGGGGGAAGTCCACATGGCAAGGAACTAAGGACTCCTGCCAACAGCCAGACACAAACTGTGACCTCCTGCCAACAGTCATGCAAATGAGCCATTTTAGAAGCTGACCCTCTAATCATGTTCAAGCTTTCAAATGACTGCAGCCACTGCTGACATGCTAAATGCAACCACATGAGAAACTCTGAGGCAGAAAAACCTAGGTAGGCTATTCTCGAATTTCTGGCCCACAGGAACTGTGAGATAATAAATGTTCATTATTTAAATGCAAAAAAAAAAAAAAAAAAGTACTTTTGACTTTTCCAAATGAGGAATGAGATTAACTATTTTTCAACTGTGGGATTTAAAGTGATTTAAGAAGTAAAATTTTAGGCTCAACAAATTCTGTCACAAGATATGGATGCCGTGCTTCTCGAGTCAGCACTGGCAGTGCCTTTTAAGTGCTTTCATAAATCTCTGTTGTGGCACTGATTTATTATACAGTATGCTAACTATTATTTTACTTATCTGCCTCCTTTTCCTTGCTGGACTGTGAGCTCCTTGAGGGCAGAGACCATAGTTCATTCATTTATATATCACCAATGCCCAGCTGAAGGCTAGACTCATTAAAGGTAGGTTGATGAGTGAGTGAATAATAGTGTGCTTGCTCAGTAAAGCACAGAGTTAATGAGGCTAAGGACATGGGTTGAGTCTCTGTGTAGCCAATTAGCTTTGTTCTATTTCTTGGTCCAAATGGTGCCCTTAGTTCTCACCAGCTGTCTCACAAATTTGTGCCAGAACAAACCTTCTAACTATATATTCCAACAATAGCGAGTCAGTAACCCAATAATAGTGTCTAAAAGTTAACACCCTTAAAAGTGTTATTACATATATTTTCTTATTTGATACTTATCTTTAAAAACCTGCAAAACATTATAGTAGTATTTTATGGTTCCCATATTGCAATGATGGAATAGGCTCAAAGTCTTGCAAGACTTATCTGGTTGTACAGAACTAGTAAGTGGTTAAGACTGGATTAAAAATCAAGCATTGAACTTATAGTTCAAAACTGCTTCCCCTGTAAAGTAGACAAATATTTACTTATACAAGCATAATAAATGGCATAATCTGTAATTTTTTCAAAATAAATTAATAATTAAATGGAGTAAATTATTCAAGTAGACACTCTTTTAAAATATTTCTGCTTGGGTAATGATTGTTAGACTTTGGTTAGATATCATTCGATGTTGGATGACGTTTGGTGTGACAGCATCTATACTTTCATTCTGTTGTTCATTTTTTATTTCCTTCAGTAAAATTAAAAATGTGTCAGCACCATATTCCAGCAAATCATCAGATGAAGGGACTTTTAAAGAGGTTCTAAATTTCTTAAAAAACACAGCATTTGGATGACTTCAAGTAAAAAATTTTTTTCTACTTTTTGAGTTTTTTGTTTTTTTTTTTTACTTTTGTTGATTCAGGAAACTGATCTAGTGATATGGTACAGCATTAAAGAGCTCAGACTCTGAAATCAGGGTGCCTGGTTTCCAATTTGGGCTTTAGCAAGTACAATCTTTCTAACTTTAGTCATTTCTTAACATTTCTAAGCTTACTCTATCTGCAAAATGGGTATAAATATAATTTCTATTTATGCTCTTGCTGATGAATCAAATGAGATAATCCATGTAAAGCAATTTAGATAGTGTACACTTATTATGTAGTAGGTACTCAATAAATATGAGTTAGCAATAATTAATATATTAAACTTCTCACCAAATATTGACATTTTCTACTATAATCTGTCCTCCATTCATAATGGTGAGGTTTTCAGAGGAGAAAATATTTTAAAATTCTTAATAAGTTAAGTTTTAGAATACCAAAGAAACATTCTTTGATTCAGAGTTCCACTACATTCCACCTGTATGGTCATATGCTTTTTATGCAACCTCCCCGAGCCTCAGTTTTCTGTTTGTATATACTATGTGTTCAATATGTTTATTGCTTGTTTTCCTTTTCTATTCTTTATAGATTTCCAAATGCAAATTTCAATTTGACTTGACAAAAATGAAAACTATAATCTTAATAATTCATATTCTCACTAAATGCCTTATATACACTAGACATTTTTCCATGCTTGACAATAAAGTTAATGTATATATTGAGCTATCTTGTTCAATATTGGAAAGGATGAATGTCTTAAATACTTATGTACACAGTGATAAATGTTCATTGGGTTTTTCTTCCAAAAAAACAGTGACTTCCTTTCCTTTTTTTGAAGGCTAGAGTACAAATGTGAATAACATCACATGCCAATCATTCAGGAGTTATTCAATATGCACTGATGACCCCAGAGCAGTGAAAATAACCATGACAGAAGCTTCCTGATGACTGGGTGAGAATCATTATTGACGACAAACTGCATGGATTCAAATTTTGTGGAGATGTCCTTTGTCTAACAGGTTTTTAGAAACCATATTTGGTACTAAAGATGTTTTAATTACCCAATTTCTTGTTATAACCAAGACTCATACTGAAAGACCTTTCCACCTAAGTGCCTAGGATGTGTGTAAAGTGTGAAGGAAGTCAATAACATATTTCTTTGACATGGGCTAAAATATTTGTATCAAAATAGGTCCACATAGAGGACTTTATTTAATATGATTGGACATAGCATCCTTTCTTTTTACAGTGTTTCATATTCTCCCATTTCCTAGTTGTTATCTCCAGAGAACATATCCACATATTCTGCAGACCCCAGAAGGGCAAAAGCAAAAATAAAACCCTGCTTTCTGGTTTAGGGCCAGGAAGAAAGAAGCTCTCATAATCATCAGAAGGGTTGACTCTAGGTCAGCTGTGAGCTAAGTGATATTTTCTTCAGAACCCTTCACTATCCAGGTCTTTGCGCTTTTTTAATCTCTCCTTCAGCAAACTCTTTGGTTACTTTGGCAATCTCTATTGAGAGAAAGCTCTGTAAGTAACAAAACCTAAATCACAAATTAATAAAATATATCACATGGGAGGAAGAGGAAGTCAAGACAATGAACCCATAGTCATCTAAAAATAATTCTAACTAGTGTTTTTGCAGTTGGTAATTTTGATTTATGGGTCATGTATAATATGAAGGAAAATAAAGAGTGTTACCTATTCATAGTTTTGTTGTAAAAATCAAATGTCTTAAAAATATAAAGTACTTGACAGTATCAGCTGTTCCTTTTATCATTACCATCATTGGCATTTTATAAGTAGGTGCTAGAGGAAGAGATGCTCTAGCTCTGGAAATGCTAGAAGGGAGCAGTATCTGATAGCATGGTTTTAAGAATTAAAAGGGAGATAATAAAGTCTTTCTCATATAGATGAGTTTTCAAATTTTCAGATATATTTCTTTTTTTTTGAGACGGAGTCTCGCTCTGCCCCCAGGCTGGAGTGCAGTGGCGCGATCTCGGCTCACTGCAAGCTCCGCCTCCCGGGTTCACGCCATTCTCCTGCCTCAGCCTCCCCAGTAGCTGGGACTACAGGCGCCCGCCGCTACGCCCGGCTAATTTCTTTTGTATTTTTAGTAGAGATGGGGTTTCACTGTGTTAGCCAGGATGGTCTCCATCTCCTGACCTCGTGATCCGCCCACCTCGGCCTCCCAAAGTGCTGGGATTACAGGCGTGAGCCACTGCGCCCAGCCTCAGATATATTTCTTAAAAGAAAGTATACTTTTTAAAACTTCAGAAAGATCATCTGCTCTAAAATATTGCCTCTTATAACACTGAAATTCCAACAGTTAGTAGAGACTTTAGATTAATGAATCATCTTATACTAAAATAAAAATACTGCTGCCTGCAAATATTTTCTTCCATTCTGTTATTTACCTATTCATTTTGTTGTTTCCTTTGTCATACTGAAGTTTCCAAGTTTGGTATGTAATTGGTCTACTTTTGCTTTTGTTGCCTGTGCTTTTACTGTCATATTTAACAAATCACTGACAAAGTCTTGAAGCCATTCCCCGATGTTTTCTTCTAGGAGTTTTATAGTTTTATATTTTACGTTGTGAACTATAATGCATTTTGAGTTAACTTTTGTACATAGTGTAAGGTAAGCATCCAATGTCACTCATTTGCAGGGGCATATCCAGTTTTCCCAACATTATTTGTTGAAGAGGCTGTCGTTTTACCATTGTGTGGTTTGTCAACTTGAATAGACATTACTCAAAAGAAGATAAACAAATGTCCAACGAGAATATGAATTATGCTCAACATCACTAATCATTAGAGAAATGTGGATCAAAACCACAATATTACTTCACACTCATTAGCGTAGCCACTATAAAACACACACAGAGAGAAAATAAGTATTGGCAAGATGTGGAGAAATTGGAGCCTTTGTTCACTGTTGGTGGAAATGAAAAACGGTACAGCTACTATGAAAAACAGTGGAAAAGTTCCTCAAAAATTCAAAAATAGAATTACCATATGATCCAGCAATTTCATTTCTGGGTATATATCAAAAGAATTATTATTTTTAATCAACTTTTAAGGTCCAGTGTACATGTGCAGGGTATGCAGGTTTGTTACACAGGTCAACATGTGCTATGGTGGTTGCTGCACAGATCAACCCAACACGTAGGTATTAAGCCCACTATCCCTTAGCTATTCTTCCTGATGCTCTCCCTCCTTCTGCATCCCCCAAACAGGACCCAGTGTGTGTTGTTTCCCCCCACGTGTCCGTCTGTTCTCATCGTTCAGCTCCCACTTATAAGTGAAAACATGCAGTATTGGATTTCCTGTTTCTGCATTAGCTTGTGGATGATAACTGCTTCCATCTCTATCCAAAGTAGGATTTCAAAGACATATTTGCACAGCTGTACTCAGTGCAACATTATTCACAATAGCCAAGGTTAGAAGGACTCAAATGCCCAACAATGGATGAGCGGATAAAGAAAATACAATATTTATATACAATGGAATATTTTTTGGCCTAAAAAAAGGAAAGAAAATGGCAGAGCTCAGTAGCTCACACCTGTAATCCTAGCACTTTGGGAAGCTGAGGTGGGTGGATCACCCAAGGTCAGGAGTTTGAGACCAGCCTAACCAACATGGTAAAACCCTGTCTCTACTAAATACAAAAAATTAGCCAGGAGTGGTGACACATGCCTGTAATCCCAGCTACTTGGGAGGCTGAGGCAGGAGAATCACTTAAACCAGGGAGGCAAAGCTTGGAGCAAAGGTTGGAGTGAGCCAAGATCACGGCACTGAACTCCAGTCTGGGCAAAAAGAGCAAAACTCTGTCTCAAAAAAAAAAAAAAAAAAAAGGAAAACTTGTCACAAGCCACAGTATGCATGAACTATGAGGACATTGTGCTAAGTGAGATATGCCAGTCATAAAACAAACAAACAAAAACATACTATATGATTCTAGTTATTTTAGATATCTAAAGTAGTAAACTCAGAAATAGAAGGCAGAAGAGTGGTTGTCAGGAGCAAGGGGAAGGGGAAAACAGAAAGTCAGGTAATGGGTATAGAATTTCAGTTTTAAAAAATGAAAAAGTTCTAGAGATCTGTCACACAACAGTGTGAATATATTTAACACTGTGCACTTAATGTTTAAGACGGTAAATTTTATGTTATGTGTATGGGATTTTTTTTGTTTGTTTTTTGAGACAGCACCTTACCTGATGCCCAGGCTGGAGTGCAGTAGCACAATCATGGCCCACTGCAGCCTCCAATTCTTATGCTCAAGCAACACTGCCTTCTCAGCCTCCTGAGTAGCTGGGACTACAGGTGTGTGCCACCATGGCTGGCTAATTTTTAAAATTTTTTTATAGAGACAGGGTCTCACTGTATTGACACGGCTGGCCTCAAACCCCTGCCCTCAAGAAATCCTCCTGCCGCAGCCTCCCAAAATGTATTATGTGTGTTTACAACAATTTTTAAATGGCTATCTGAAGGAGGCATCAGGCTATGTATTAACACTGAAAAATAATGTATCAAATTCCTGCTTGAGTTAGAGGATAGAATGCTGCAACTGGCTCCATCCTGGGAGCATGACCAGAGCTGCCCTGTGGTGTTTCATCTTTCTCAAATACTCCCCCTCCCTACTCTCGTCTCTTTTAGGCATATTTTCAATAATCAGTTATCTTGTCCTGATTCTCTTCTTTATCAATGTGCAATCGCTTTCCCCTGCTGTGCCTTCTACTATCTGTGGGTAGATATCTGAACTCCAGAGATTCTGGAATGAAAACTCAACCCAGGCATTTGGAATGTACTTATTCTCTTTATCCTATAAAACAGAGGTGCAAACACAAATATTTTAATAGTAAGGAAGGTTATGTCAGTGGATTAAGTCAGTCGAGTGTGATAAAATTCAAAAAGATGGGGATTGTGGGGATCGTGGAAAACTACAGAGTACCCGCCCTCTCTAGAGCCATAGCTGCCTAATGAGAGGAGCACAAGACAATTAAATCTGCTGGTTTTCAAAATAGAGCAGAAATACGGACTGTTATGTAAATCTTCACAATGTTTAAAACAATCTGAATGAAAACAAAAACCGGGCTCTTTCCAGTTTGCTGGCCATCAACTTTTGATACTTGGTATAAAGCTCAAAGAGATAAGAAATTTAGATCCTCTCTCAAACTCAAATTACAAACAAAAGGAAGGCTGACACCTATTGTGAGACCCTAGGATTTAGGATCTTTCCTCAGCTTCCTGGCTAAGGAAATACCAGAATACCTTTTCTGGGGCTTCTCCTTCTAAGTTCCTTCTATGGAATTTCAGTGAAGATACTGAGAACCCTCTTTCCTTTGTCACCCAATATCCTGAGTAGATCTGCTTAACCCCACTGTCTTCTCTGGGTTCTTCCTCATTGTAAGTGTTTGATATATTCTATATTTCTGTTTTTCTTAATAGTATCTTACTCTTGGATTGATAGAAGCCTTCCAATAGCCGGGAACCCTGCCTAATTCACTAAGAGCAACTGTGAACTGAATTTTAAAATTCATTTAAGAGCTAGTTCTCACAGGAGCAATCTGAACCACTGGGGTTGCCTAGGGAAATGAGCTTCAGTAATACTGCATAATGCAGTCTCTTATCTCCTCTCTAAATTATGCTTTCGATAAGCAGTGAGTTGGACCACCTTTCCCTTCACCCTCAAGGTACAAGGACAATTTTTCTCTTAGTATCCAGACTCAAGTCCTCAAGTCTGCAAAACCATGAGAACAATAACACTTTACCATCAGAGATACTCTCCATTGTGCACAGAGTACAGATCAATTCCAGGTATGTAATTGGTACTGAGTAGTTTCTACAAGCTAAAGATACAAAATATTTTGAGATCTAGAGATAATAAAAAAAAAATGAAGCCACCTCTTTGAGAACAAAGACTACAGAATCTACAGATACATTTTTTAAAAACAATGCATCACAATTGGTACTGTTTTATATTTTACTATCTATATGAAACCACCAAACGAATTTCAACGAATTGGCTTTTGCCAACTATAGTTATTTATCTCCACTTGGCAAATACTTCATTAAAGCAAAAGAACTCAATGTAATTTATACTTCTCCTTCCCTCCTGCCACCACCTTAATCCCATGGTGAACTGTTCTTTAAGAATAGTTCAAGGAACAAGTGGGCAAGTGATATGAACAGACATTTCTCAAAAGAAGACATGCATACAGCCAACAGACACATGAAAAAATGCTCGTCATCACTGGCCATCAGAGAAATGCAAATCAAAACCACAATGAGATACCATCTCACACCAGTTAGAATGGCAATCATTAAAAAGTCAGAAAACAACAGGTGCTGGAGAGGATGTGGAGAAATAGGAACACTTTTATACTGTTGGTGGGATTGTAAACTAGTTCAACCATTATGGAAAACAGTATGGCGATTCCTCAAGGATCTAGAACTAGAAGTACCATATGACCCACCCATCCCATTACTGGGTATATACCCAAAGGATTATAAATCATGCTGCTATAAAGACACATGCACACGTATGTTCATTGCAGCACTATTCACAATAGCAAAGACTTGGAATCAACCCAAATGTCCATCAGTGACAGACTGGATTAAGAAAATGTGACACATATACAACATGGAATACTATGCAGCCATGAAAAAGGATGAGTTTGTGTCCTTTGCAGGGACATGGATGCAGCTGGAAACCATCATTCTCAGTAAACTATCACAAGAACAGAAAACCAAACACTGCATGTTCTCACTCATAGGTGGGAACTGAACAATGAGATCACTTGGACTCAGGAAGGGGAACATCACACACTGGGGCCTATTATGGGGACGGGGGAGTGGGGAGGGATTACACTGGGAGTTATACCTGATGTAAACGACAAGTTGATGGGTGCTGACGAGTTAATGGGTGCAGCACAACAACATGGCACAAGTATACATATGTAACAAACCTGCACGTTATGCACATGTACCCTAGAACTTAAAGTATAATAATTAAAAAAAGGGAAAAAAATCTTTATTTTAAAAAAAAAAAAGAATAGTTCAAGGAAACATCTCTTGAAACTAGAGAGAATAACCAGAATAGCAAAGCAAAAATCCAGACAACAAATAAAAGTAGCTGAGAGGATATCCTTATGAACACAAAATATAAGCAGGTGGAGACAAAGATATAAAATCCTTTTGGTGTCTGCTTTTGTATGAGAGGAAATAGAAGAAAGCAATAAGGAATGTAAAGGACCTGAGAACAGGTAAACCCCAAGTAAACAAAGGTACTCACTTGAAAGCACAGTAGGTCAATTGAGAACAGCAGGTACATACTTCAACTCATCATGATTCGAAAAAAAAAAAATTGTGTTCTTAAAAACTAATTTTATAAAAAAGTAAGTAGAAAAAAACACATTCAAAATCCATACAAAGTTGCTACAGGAAAAAAAACATGAGTATGTGAAGCATAATGATACCCCCTCAGAAAATGAAAACGTGACATCAAGACAGGCTCACAAAACATAAACAGTAACCTAATAGTTCATATAAGTTCAAAATGTTAATTAAAATGATACAAGATATGAAAAGGTAACAAATTAGAATTAGAAAAACTAGAGATGAGGTTATACAGCTCAGGAAAGAATTAGAAATAGAAGCAACATTATTTTAGAAGTGAAAGAATGCAGAGTATATAAACACAACTGGTATTACCTTGGGAAAATAAGTAAAATGAATTATGTTTTACATAAAAGTATGTGAAAAGAATTCAAGATAAAATGACAACTATGGAAGCTAAGAAAAGAAAATCTAACCTAGATATAACATGAACTCATGAGCCCCTTCCCCAAAGAAGAAACTAATAGTAAAAACTTCCATTCAAAGGCAGCTTTACTAAAATGTCAAACACAAAAATCAAGATCTGTTGTTTTGAGAGGGCATACTGCATGCCTGAGACAGTTCAATCTATAAAGAGCAATGCCAGGATATATTCTAGTAAATTATTTGGATATCTAGACAAAAAAAAAAAAATAATCAAGTCATTTAAAAGGAAAAAAATAGACTGTCTTCAGAATTTTGGCGAATTTTATGCCAACAGGCAATGAAGTTAAAAAAAAATAAAGAAAAGATGAACCATAAATGTGATATTCAACACATTCATCCAACACAAACAAATTCACCTTCAAGGATAAAGAGTACGATCTGCTATAAACATTTAAAAACTCAAGGAATATTATTCTTGCGATGTCTCTTTGAGGAACAGACTATAAAAAGAGCTTCAGCTAATCAAAACAAATGGAAAAATGTTGGCATAAAATAGTGCTAACGCTCAGCATTGATAGTGGTGTACATCACAAAAGAGAGACAGTCGGATATCAGGTGCCTTGTTATAGAAAAAGATACAACCATCAATAAAACAGTCTTGCTCAAGAAAACTGAACCTGATTCTAATCAAGCCAGTAGGTTCAACTATTGACTTATAGAAAATATAAATAGAAGAATATGTCAACTACACCACATGATTATGATGAGCAAAATCTAGAATATGAGACTTTTATGAATGACCCACTTAATTTCTTTAACAAATACATTTCAGAAGACTAAAAAAAAGGAGAGTGAGAGACACAGGGAGACCTATAGATAAAAGTACACTGAAAAGACATAAATAAATTCAACATTTCAATATTATTTGGATTCTGATTAAAAGGAGAGAGCTCTTTGTGAGATAATTGGAAATTTAAACACTCAAATTGATATTCGATATTAGAAAATCATTGTGAATTTATAAAGTAATTGTACTGAAGATTGTGTTTAAAAAGAGTTCAAATGTTTAAGGGTAAAATGATATGATGTATGAGATTTGAAATTAATACGAGCTAAGGAGGGGAAGAGAGGGTTATAAATGATTGAAGGGTCATGGGTTGATAATCATTGAAACCAGTTGATAGGCATGTAAGTGTTCATTATAATAATTTGCTTACTTTTTACATTTAAAATTTTACATAATAAAACATAGTTCAAATCGTCTTATGCCTCATACTCACATTGTGAAGGAACCAGTTATTTTGTGCTGTGTTGCCTGTGTGAGTGTAATGCCCCAAATGTTTCTAAACCATTATAAATAAAAACTTGTTTTGGACTTATTAGTATGATCAGAGAAGAAAACTTATAGACTCAATAACATAGTTTTTCTGAACAATTTTTTTTTTTTTACCTAAAAGATGTATATCTTGGGGCAGTCTATGTCTTGTTAGTATACATGTATGTGTATGACTGTGGCTAACACGGTTTTGAGATGTGCTACCACTTCCCTCCAGTGACACTAGCTGCTGTCAGATCCTCTAAAGTACCAAAGGATTCTAAATTGTCTTGTTGCTTTTCAAATCTTCATCTGGCTTTAGATGACATGCTATTTGTAAAACATTACTTGGAGTTTTTTTTTTTTTTTTAATGTGGCATTTCATATATCATCTTTAATAGTCTTCATTTCATTGATAGATTTCTGGCTCAGGTAAGTACTAAGGCCTGTTTTATTTAGATGTGCATTTAAATACCTCAGAAGAATACCTGAACATCTCTTTAGAATTTATTAGGTTGGTGCAAAAGTAATTGCAGTTTTTGCCATTACAACCTAATATTTCACTTTATTGAGATGCATTACACGTCCTTAGAGTATAGAAAAATATTGGCTACTCAGTAATTATTTGAAGAAAGACCATTTTATCTACTTTTGGTTGACACCCATAGGGATAGCTCTGTGCAAGTAGCTGTAAAAATATAGTGTTTGTACTAAGTGTAATTCTTAGATTTAAGAGCCTACTTCCACATAGTATTCAGGATTTAGGGAGACAGATCAATCATATTGACTCTTTTCAGCAAGTAGATGAACATCTCTGCAAAATTGTTAATTCTCTTTCAAACCCACTTAGTCAAGTTGGTTGATTTAGTAACCCCTGCATACACCGTTTAGAATGAAAAGGTAGACACAGTTCTTCCCATGAGATTTGTCAGTACTCCTACTCTGTAAACATGTTGGTCCTTTCTGATTTTATTTCCTAAAATTGTAACCCATTTTTGCTCCCAGGTTCACATATTTCATCTTTCAAGCTGAAAAAAAAATGGGTAAAGACCATTTCTTTCCAGACAGATGGGCCTGTTTGTGATTTGCCAAACTCCAAAATATGTGTTCTTCCCCCAAATCCTGCCAGAAAGAACTTGGGTGCTAAAATAGATGTAGAAAATCCCTCTATCCTGACACAGTTGCTTGACTAAATTATGTTTCTGGGTATAAAACCATCCAGCCTGTTTTATTTCCATTTCCATGTGCAGCACTCAATTCCCTTGATAATTTCTTAGTCATTTTAAGTTTGTGAACCATGAATGTCAGTCATTTGTTCCTTACTCTTGTACGTTTCACCTCTTCTTCATGAAATATGCATGTCTTCCTTGAGTATCTCATCCTTCAGTTCTGCAGATTCATCTTGTAACAAGCCTTCCCAAATCCACTCTTAGCAGGGCTCCTCTTATAGATATTATTATTATTTTTGAGTGTCTACTGTTTCCCAGGATTTGTACTGAGAATTAACGATAGGTAATACTTACCAGAATTTCACCCTGTGGCTGATACTGAGCTAAATCCTTTACACATGTATTGTCCCACACGGTTATGTCAACAACACAATGAGGCAGGTACCCCTTTCATCTCTATTTTACTAATGAGGAAACTGAAGCTCCAAGAAGTCAAGAAATTTGCTTGAGGTCACACAGCTTCCAAGGGTTCAAACCCAGGCAGGCTTGATTTATTTCAAAGCTTAGTGAATTTCATTGTGACAGTCTGTCTTCCCCAAACCTGAAGATGTTTTTTATAACAAAAGTCGAATTTTGGTGGGCTGTGAAGACAGAAGTTGAGGGTCTTCATGTAACAGAAACCTTTTAAAATAAGGTCCCCAAAATAATTGTGTGAGTGCAGATGGGGGAGTGTTTGTCTCTATAAACCATAATGTAAACCTCAGCCTTTCTCATGGCTAATGCTCGCCCTCTGCTGGCGTGTCTAATTTGTGCCCAACTGAAGGGTCATTCAAACATACCCTACCTTCTGTAGTTTAAATTTAGGACAGCAGAATCAGCTTTGTGACCTCCGTAAGGTAATGTGAAAAAATCATGCAATCGAGAAAACTACATAAATATTCTCAGTTATGATTTATTTGCAGGTGGGCATAACTTGGCACCTTTGATTTCTAAGCAGTCTGAATTTTATCATGTACAAAGGATGACAGATGAACTCTTATTAATTATTCCCTTCATGTGGTTCTGATGAGGGCAGTGAAGGGAAAGCTCACATTCTAACCAAGGAAAGAATTAATTAGAGCAGAGGCTCACCTCTGTGATTCTATTTTATGTCTGAAGAAAAAGAAAGTCACTAAAAACCATGGCATTTGCTCCCGTCTATTCCTCTCTTCTCTTTAATAATGCAGCATTCATTTTTGCAGCCAGTTATCTGATGAACATGGCAATGCTTAAATGGAACAGTCAGCATCTTATAAGTTTGTCTGCTTCTTGAGACAGATGGACTGTCACTATTTGGGACAGCATCTATTAGGGCTAAGGGAATCATATTTTTTCTATTGATATGATTATGCAATCAGCCATGTGCACTGCAAGAAATGGGGGTGGGACTGGAATATAATAAGCACACACACATATTGACACATGAAAATAAAATAATTTCAAATAATATACTTGAAAGAAATCATAACCGTAAAATGAGAGTGAATATCAAAATATTTACTCAAATATTACCAGTATTTTAAAATAATAATATCTAAACATGGTTAGCAAATTAGTGTATTTAAGCCTGTGCTGACTCTTCTATTTCACATGTAATGATTTATATATTTGTCTGGTATTTTCATTAAAGTTATTAGCATGAAAAATGATATTCTGTAAGCCAGCAAAATGCTTAGCAGTATCAGATATTAAATAGATAATAGAGTTTAAACAAAATACAAGCAGGAATCAGGAATCTAAGATTACATTATAGCTATCATCAATGTCATGGATTAAAAATAATGCAAACAATTTGATAGTACAGAAGCCTCAAATTTCATGCTATTTGATGGAGATAGGGAGGAGCTATCTCTTAAAGAAAACATAACACATTAACTCAGTAACTCCTAAAATTTGATAATATAAACAGAAGTGAAGAAATGAAGAAAGGCATTAAAGATAAGAAAGAAGAATACATGACGAGTAGAAAAGGAGTTTGTAATTTCTCTGCCTTCCTTTTTCCACCAAATTTTTGACACTAAGAAGTAGGTTAGTAGATTTCTCATGCTGATATACCATTTAAAATGCAGTTTATTCTGCTACCAAACATATTTGTATTAGGTGAATTATCTCATATGTGTGTGGTAAATAGGAAACTAGTTACAAGGCTTTTCAGGAATGTCTGTTTTGTAAAAGCAGTAATATTATTCAATTATGAAAAACTACTTTTTTCCTGGCATGGACATATATTAACCAATGTAACATACTCTCAGCAACCTCATTTTTTCTGTTTTATTGTTAGGGAAATGAAGGCTTAGAGAGGTCACACACCAAGAAAATCAAGATTCAAACAGTTTCTAAATTGTTAACCACCATATGCTGCCCTTGCTGATTCTAATCCTCTCTTAACCACTGTGCATCATGCATCCAAGACCCCAGTGGTAAAAGAATCATAATGACAATGCGTACATTCATCCCTCCTCATGAAGACAAGTTACAGGCATTGTCTTTCAGACAAAAGATCTAGAACACCAGCTTGTATAGCCCTCTTTGTAAACAAAGTAATTTCCTGAGAGATGAAGCAATTCAGAGAGGAGGGCTGCCTGAGCAGAGTCCCCCGGGGGAGGAATGACAGCACCAAGGCTCAGGGACTTCATGGTCCGGTGCTGTGCCAGTGGGCAAGCCTTGGGAGAAACAGATATCCCTCTGCTGGGCCATGCTGCATTGGCTGGAGCGCCCCCAGAGAGCTCAGGAAATTGTTCACTGACTACTGGCTGCAGCAAAACCTCAGGGATGAAGGAAAGGGTAAGGATGGAAAACCTAGGAACCATCAAAAAATAGGCAGTTGCTCAAAAGTTGAATTTTGCCCCTCTATCCATTTTAGGTACAGGAATACACATAGACACACACAAACACATGCAAACACACACACAGAGAGCAAACAATTTGTAAGACTTTTTTTTAAAGAAGTGTATGACTCATCCATTGCCTAAGAATAATTTGCAATACTTCATTGTACTTTTTGTCTGTGATATAATATATAAAATCAGGAAAGCCATGTGCATAGTTGAGATGAGGGTAAGAAGCTGGCTGCAGAGAAGATGGGAATGTCTATCACATGCAACTTGATTAGATGTTAGGATTTATTGAAATGGATAGGAAAGGATTGACTATAAAAACTGATAAAACTGACCAAATGATGCTCCACCCTCCAAAAGCACTCTACTTTGGGATCTAGGTTGTCAGAGTGGTTAGTTACTATTTCACGAGTCATCTGGGTCATTTCCAGATCACATTCTTACTTTGTGTTGTGTGTTCATAGAAATTCCAAATAATAAGTTTTATTTTTGTCATAATTCGTGTGTACATTCTAGACTATAGTCCTTGAACTTATTTCAAAAGCTTTTCATTAAATGATACACTAGTGGTCTGAAAAGGGTAATCAAACTTTGAACAAGACAAAGAATACAAAAGTGTCTCTCAAAGAATGGGGATATTCTGGTTCCATTCCTACAATCCTATAAAACCCAAGCTACCATTTAGAAAAAAAATAAAATTAAATTAAAAAAATATAATAAATACATAAGGCTCCCGACTTGGTTAGTCTGCGTTAGGATCATACTCAGCCTCACAGCTCCCTATGTTAGGCATTACCTCGTCACACAGGTAAAGAACCTAAGACTTAGGTTACCGATTGCCTGTGGTGACAGTAGCAGAATAGGGATCCAAACCCACATCTGGTTATACACAAATTCAAGAAATAGAGGAAAATAGACAACTACTTGGAGGTAGCATATCTTCTTAGTGTCTCAGAGAGGCTGAGAGGGTGATCTCATTGTTATTTTTAACTGTAAACCGGACAAACTTTTAATGGGAAAAATAATGCTTATCCCAGGAGTTCTAAATGCTGCCTTCTACCTAGTTCACCCCATTTATTAAAATATCACTATATTTCTTTTTCTAAAATGTGATTTGTAAAAATCTGCTTCTTCGATTTATTACAGTGATACCCAGCTCAGATACTGTAATGAAGTCCATGAAGAAATATAAATAGAAACCCACTTTACGAAGAACTTGGCTATAAGATTTATTCTGATCAACATGGATCATCTATATTATATTGAGTTTCCCACTTTAATATTGTAGCTTGGATCTGTTTTCTGTTGTGAGACTTAATACACAAAACATAGCCATGAAATCTCTATCAAGTAGCATTGCAAGCAATAAATTACCAAACTTGAGTTAGACATATTTGAGCCTTGAAAACCAAAGGATACCCTGAGTTTTAAAACAGTGGGCAAGCTACTAGGTATGGGTGAAAAATCAACAGAGTTAAACTAAGATGACCACCAACATGAACATGAACAAGGATAAGAAGTAAGACAGGCTAGTTAGAATGGCTATTATCAAAAAGAAACCATAAGAAATGCTGGTGAGGATGTGGAGAAAGGAAAACTCGCATACACTGTTAATGGAAATGTAAAGTAGTACAGTCATTATGGAAAATAGTATGGAGGTTCCTCAAAATCTATAAATACAAATACCATATGACCCAGGAATCCCACTGCTGGGAATATATACAAGAGAAAAAAAAAAAAAAACGGTGTATCTAAGAGATATCTGCATTCCCATGTTTACTACAGCACTATTTACAATAGCCAAAATGTGGAATCCACCTAAGTGCCCATCAAAGGATGAATACATAAAAACAATGTGGTATATATACACAGTACATTATTCAGCCATGAAAAAGAATGAAATCCTGTCATTTATAGCAACGTGTATGAACTGGAGGTAATTATGTTAGTGACACAAGCGAGACACAAAGACAAATATTTCACATTCTCGCCCATATGTGGGAGCTAAAATTGTTGCTCTCATGGAGGTAGAAGGAAGAATGGTGGTTACCAAAGGCTGTGAAGGCAAGTGGGGTGGGAGTAGGAAGAGAGGTTGCTTAATGGATATATAAATGCAGTTACGTGGAAGGAATAAGTTCTAGTATTCGACAGTACAGTAATGATAGCTAATAATAATTTATTGTGTATTTGAAAATAGCTAAAAGAATTGTAGTGTTCCCAACAAAAAGAAAGGATAAATGTTTGAGATAATGGATATCCCAATTACCCTGATTAGAGCATTATACATAGCATAAGGGTATCAAACTATCACGTGTATCCCCAAAATATGTACAACTACTATATATCAATGTAAAAGAATTTTTAAAAACAGATAAGACAGGAAGCAGAGGCAATGGGAGTAGCCTGTGATGGGGATCAGAGAGCCTGAGCCTTATCATAACTCCAATATCAAAAGATGGGATAATTTGGGCAAGTCAAATCCTCCATTTCCTTGTCAATAATCTGAGGCATCTGTATTCAGCCCTTTCTAGTTTCCCTTGAAGCATAGACTCTGTTTCATTGAAAGTAAGGCCGCACAAAGGCTTCGAGACCAGGTAAAAAGGCAAAACAACAATGAGACCAGGTGTTCATTTCACTTTGATTTTAGTAGTGAAGAAAATAAAGAGACGAAGAATGATCTAAATTAGGCAGTCATATGAAACCCTGAGGCTGAGTCCATTTGAAATTTGAGGATAGTTTTCGGGAGAAGGGATGTCGCAATGTGTCTGTGGAGCTGTCCAAATTTTGGTTTGCTCTGATTTTAGAGATTTATCCTCATTTCTTTAAACATTGGTATAGGTAGGGAGAAAAAAAGGGGACTGGGTGACAAACTTTGTCTAAAATTATCTATGGCTCTCTTTAAGTCGTGGCTGTAGTATTTTTCATGCTCCTATTAATTTAGATGTGAAGCAAGTTACTGTTTGACTACCTCTTTTAAAGTGCTCTAGAAATAAAGAACAAGATTGTCTCAATCTCCACCTTCTCCCCTGACCAAAATAAATAAATAAATAAATAAAACTGAGCCCATGTTGAAATCATTAAACATATCTTTTGCTTATAAACGATGTTTATTGATGCCTCTGTTAACCTCTAGACTATGAGCTCCTGGGGACGGGGACTATTAGGTGTTTGTTGCTGACGCCCATGGAAGGCTGAGCACTATTCCTAGCATCTACTGAAAGTTCAATAAATGTGTGCTGACTTAAACTACGTTCAAAATAAGGCCAAACTCCTCTCTTTCCCGTACTCATTTAATATGCTGTAATTGAATATTGAACAAAAACAACAGAAAGAAATTGGTATTTATATCAATCTACTCAGAATTGCTGGGCTATAAAACAAAACAATTTGCTTAGGGTAGGTAAGGGAAGATTTTTTACTGTATAATATATATAATGTAAAATTTACCATTAGCAACATTTAGTACATTCACAATGTTGTGAGATTTTTTTAAATTATATTGAAAGTCTATGAAATTCTTTACAAAAAATAACCATTGCCTTTAAAAGCACCTTTGAGAACATTCCCATTTCTGGTCGGGCATGGTGGCTCATGCCTAAAATCTCAGCATTTTGGGAAACCAAGGTCGGCAGATCACTTGAGGCCAGGAGTTCAAGACCAGCCTGGTGAAAGCCAATCTCTACTAAAAATACAAAAGTTAGCCAGGCGTGGTGTTGCACACCTGTAATCCCAGCTACTCGAGAGGCTGAGGCACAAGAATCACTTGAACCCAGGTGGTGGAGGTTGCAGTGAGCTAACACTGTGGCACTGCACTCCAACCTCAGTGACAGAGTGAGACTCTGTCTCAAAAAAAAAAAAAGAGAACATTCCCATTTCTGAAAATTCTCACTTTGCATGTTAGAATATCGTAATATTGTCATAATGAACACATATGCAGTAATGATTATATTTCTTGGCATTTTAGTGAAACATATTTCTATGAAGATAATATCAGTGTTTTGAACTTTATGATACATGCAGCTCCAATTTTATAAGCTTGGACATGCAGAGCTGCCATGTTTTACACATATACATGCGTGCACACACACACACTCTTTAGCTTAACTTTACCAGTCCCATGGACAACCCAGCCAACAATGCTCCCTCTCAGTTCCATGATGTCCTCAACTCTGATAATCCTTCTCTCCAATCTGTTTCCCCCATCCATTCCTGGACCACATCATGACACTGGCGTTACTCAGAATTTCTTTAGCTACGCAATCATTTCCTGCTTAGTTTCCTTTGGTTTTTCCTGTTCAATTTCTCTGTGTCAGAAATCTACAAACTCAATGAGCCATCCATCCCTTCGAGCTCCTAACTTTATTCCAATCACCAAGCTTCTCCCTTTTTTCACTTGCTAACTTATGAAGCTTCAGTTCTAAGTAACACTCTTGCTAATACCCTAAACCTCTTTACCTCTCCATTTTGTTTTATAGACAAACCCCATCTAAGACCTGATTACATAATAGTTAAGAATGAAGTTTGGGGCAAAATAGTGTATGTCTGCTTTTGATCACTGAGACTTCTGAGCAGCTAGCACTGGTAGAGGCATTGTAAGCAGCAAATACATATTTGCTATGTGAATTTCCCACCTCTAAATATACTTTTGTCTTAAATTTCAACTTTTAGTTTAGATTCAGGTGGTACACATGTAGGTTTGTTACCTGGATATATTGCGTGATGCTGAGGTTTGTGATGCGATTGATTCCATCACCCAAGAACTGACCATAGTACCCAATAGTTAATTTTTTCAACCCTTGCCCCTCTCCTCCTCCCTTTTGGAATCCCCAGTGTCTACTGTTGCCAGCTTGTTTTTTGTCCATGAGTACCCACTGTTTAGCTCCCACCTATGAGTGAGAACAGGTGGTGTTTGTTTTTCTGTTTCTATATTAATTCAGTTAGGATAACGGCTTCCAGCTACAACCATGTTGCTGCAAAGGACATGATTTCATTCTATTTTATGACTGTATGGTATTCCATTGTGTATATATACCACATTTTCTTCACTCCACTACTGATGGGAACCTAGGTTGATTCCATGTCTTTGCTGTTGAGAATCGTGCTGCAGTGAACATAGGAGTGTGTGTGTCTTTATGGTAGAACAATTTATTTTCTTTCCTCAGTATTCTTAAATGGGTGAAATTGGATTAAAATGGCTAGCCCGAGGAGGCATCAGAATGGGGAAGGTAAGTGGCTGTGGTATCACTAGACCAGCTGATGGAGCATGTTTAAGTCCTCCGGATTTTTAAAACTAATCCTGTTTTTGTACACTCTATTTTCCATGTTTTTTTTGAGCTGCTGCCACTTCCCATTTATATCCTGACACATTATGACTGCCCCAAATTTCTGTAGAAAATATTCAAACTGTATTTAAAGGCTTTAGAGATGGAATTTCAACAGCCCTGTCACTTTTATTGTGTTTCAGCCAAGGGTAGATTGCTCTAATTATCCACATCTTTTTGGCTGGAGCAGTTTCAGTTTTTCTCAGTTCCTACTTATATCTTTCTAATGAAATAACAAGAATACAGCAGCTGAAAAATCATGTCTTTTAATAACCCTGTCTCATATTTTTTATTTCTTAATTCAGTATGTTTGGTATCAAAAATTATTTATAAGTTGTTCTTTTCCCTTTGTGATTTCTCTCCTAGTTTTATATATGTGTGTGTGTGTGTGTGTGTGTGTGTGTGTGTGTGTGTATAAGAAAAAGTCATAGCTTTGATATCATAGTACAAAAAGAAGCAGAAATCTTCAAAAGCAATTCAGCCTCTGTGTCTATGCAGGGCAAATACTATAGATAATTGAAGATGTTATCTAGATAGCTTGCAATCAAAATGTATGTTCACCTGAAATTGCTTTGCACTTAATGGCACTATTCTGGTACTTATGCTAGTGAACATCTATGTTCCAATTCTCTTTTTATATTCATCAAAATATTGTAAGTAGAGCCACAAGTTGAATTTCATATGTCCTAGCCAGTTCATCTTTTTAGCGTTATAGCTGCACTGTGAAAATATGCTGGTTCCTTGGTCATTTTGACTTTGGTATGAAAGCCTTATGGTACAACCTAATAGTACACTGATACTCTGTGTAAGGCTAGAAGCATATAGTCTATTTACTGTATTTGTCGAAACACAAACTTAACTGTAGCATTTTATAATTCATATGAAGTTTCTCCTTTAAGTTTGAGAGAATAAGAATGTCCCCTCTCTTAAACATGAACCAAAACATTGAGGGAGATCTTACTGTTTCTTTATAAGCTTGCCCTGAGAACCATCTAAATTCCTAACTCTGTAACAGGCCAATCTAACTCATAACCCATTTGAAGCCTATAGTTAGAAGACAAAACCTGGGCAGCTCACTCAAAAGCAAGTTGTGAAAACATACGGTGACATCTAATGTTGGATTTCATCTTCATCAAAGGAGACTGCATGATAGCAGGATGATAGCTTTGGGGTTAGAATCAATTTATAACTATGTGTAACTTTGTGTAAACCACTTTTCCACTTCTTGGACGTTAGTTTTCTATCTTCACTCAATTAATAGTTACTTGCTTGGCAAATACCAGCTACTAAATTTTTAAATATATTTCTAATTATGCCCAGCATCTATCATCATATGAAACTGTTGTGCTTAACAGTAAACAGTTCAAAAAGAAACATTGTCTCTCCTCTCAAGAAGCACACACTCTAGTGGGACAAATAGAGAAAACATTGTGTCACTATGGATATGCACATGGAACATGCTATAAGAATGCAGCAGGAAAACAATAAGCTGATGATAACCATTTCCAACAGATTGAGTTAAATGAGATTATGTATGTAAAATTGGGCACCTAGTAATTTTTCCATTTACAATCCATGAATACAAGAAATTCAGGCTCTTTAAAGGATGGATAGGAAATGATGAATGAGAAAGAAAGGAGACAAAGATAAAGAATATGAAAAGCTGTGCTGCCTTGCTGCTCCTCCCCTACGAAGCTCAGAGCCCTGCACCCCCAACCTGGCTGTGCTGTGTCCCTTACACTCACCATGCAAGTCTTGACACCAACTGCACGTAGCATCTATCTGCCAATTAACAAGCAGGTCTGGATTCTGCTCTGGATTCCGCTTCCAGCAGATGTAAGAGCAAGGAGAGTTTTGTGATGTGGAAACAGCTTAGAGGCAATTTAGCAGGAAAACAGAGAGCCCCGTGATTGCTTCATATAGTTTCTGATCCTGTGAGCTCACAGGTTAAATTAATATCTAATATGCTGGCATATGTAATAACAAACACTGTTGGACATGCAGGTTGTATCTGAATATTCATTCTGCCTCTAAGTCATTGCCTCCAGTCTCTGCCACAAAGCAACTGCCCCCAATTTGTAATGCATTCCTGTTTAGAGCAAACTGGTTCAAGCTCTATCCAAGTCTGCAAAGGAGAATCTCTATTTTGCTCCTCTTGTAATACTCTTGGGTGATGCCTTAATATTGCTGTTTCAGAAACATCCTTGGATCTAGAGAGTCCTTAGGGTTGAATTGGACAGCAGTTGGAGACTCATTGCTAATGTGCCTTGACTTCTGGGGCCCTCCCGAGGAGAAACACCTGGAGCACCACGAGGCAGGTGCCCATGGGCACAGCCTAGCTGCCTGCTTAGCCGGCAAGCTCTTATAAGGAAAGCCACTTCTCATTTCCCTTGAGATTCAAGAGTGCCTACTTTGCATCAGATTAATGAAGGTTTTTCCACACAGAAATAAAATGTGATCTCTGATCATTTAGCCATGTGACTCTGAGGAAAAGAAGAATTCTGAAAGTACATTCTGAAATCCTCTCATCACATCAAAGTCTGAAGCATGATATTAAAAGAAGCCTAAATTACCCCCTGAAAGCAGCTGTTGTGAGGTGCTAATTCAGTTACAATTTATTCACATCTATTTCACTTCAGGTTTTGAACACAAAAGTGGCATATATTTCACTCTGTATACTTCACATAAGTACAAGACACTGAAGAAATCTTATTTTGCTGTGTTCATCCCCAAACCACTCAGGGAAAAAGAAAGTTAGACACTCTAAGAGACTGTAACATTTGGAAACTTTTATTATATATGCCCTGAATATTATGAACACCAAGGTCCCTGTGCTGAAATGTTTTCTCTGTATACTTTAAGTAAGAAGGATGGACTTTGAATCCCCTATTTCCTTGCAATTTTTTTAAGAGTATCAGTTTGCCTGGGTCATCTTATTCCTAGCTTCAATCAAGTGCCAGCACAGTGGATTCCTAATTTGGTTATACATTACAATCATCTTGGGAGCTTTTTTATTAAAACAATTCTGATGCTGAGATCACAGCCCACACAATTAAATTACAACATCCACGTTGGCAGCCAGAAAGAAATCCGTATTTCCCAAGCTGTTTCAAATAGCCATCAAAATTTGGGAACTATTTGGGTACAAAAATCGGTACTCAAATGTTTGATAACTAGTAACATAAATTAACTGATGGGTCAGAAGGTGAGTTGATGGGGGAAGAGAGAATGAATGGAGAATTATTTAGTTAGAAACCCTGAGTTCAAGATCTAGCCTTTTTATTTGTGTGTAACCTTGAGCAAGCAAGTCAAAAACTGAATGAATCTATTTCCTTTTCTATCCAATATAGATGATATTGTCCTGCCAGGTAACATCATAATTTTAGCCACTGTTGCCACATTTACTTCCTAACCACCCCACTTTTCTCCAAATTGGCACACCTTTAGGGCAATGTATGTAACATCTCCAGAATCCCTGCTCTTTAGAAATACTCCCCTCTTTTCTTCTCAGGACAACCAAGGAATGGTTTGCTGTGTCCTTGGGCTTAAGAATATCACCTCAGCTCATGACTACACACCTCAGCATTGCCCAAACCCTCACACCATTCTGTTGCTGATACATAAACCAAAGAGGTATAGGATGCTATGCAAAGCACCGCTGTGCTTTGTTCCTTACAGTCAAAGTTTTCCATTTACAGAGGCTTGAGGGATAAATACACTTAAACAAAGACAAAATCCTTGTGACCAGCTTGTCTCCAGATCTGCTGGGACAGAGCCCAAGGAATCACTTGAATTTTCAATAAGATGAATTTAAGTTTAACATAAAGATAAATGTCCTAGGAGGAAAGGTTGTTTGTACTTAAAAAACAAATAAAGGATATGATACCCATTTCAGTGCTGTATTATAATGAATTTTTTCCTAGCATATGGATCAAGGATCCATATGCTAGGATCCTTGAAGGGTAGTGGTTAAAAACATGGATTTAGGGGCCAAGCAAGACTGGTTTATTGTCTTACAGAAGCATTCCATGTCTTACACTGTGGTTGGATGCTAGAGACTGATCTACTGAATGTAATCTAAAATTAAATATAAAACACTTGGAGTATCAGTTGACACCTTTGATTCCCCAGCTATTGTCTTCTGTTGTTAGAGATGAGAAATTATTATAAAATTAGAGTACTGAAGAATTATACTGAAAAACAGGCTATCATCACATTAGCTAGTAAATACCTAGTTCTACAGAGGCAAAAAAAAAAAAAAATCTTTATTTTAGTCTTTGCTGATACTTTTCTAAGCAAAGAGAAAAAGGAAAAGGAGAAAAAACAAAATTTAAGAAAAAAAGAATAATAAAGACCTTCTCTGGGCAAATTGCTTAGCCTCTTCAAGTCTCCTTTTCCTGTTTATAAGATGGGAATATTATTGTCTACTTCACACGGCTACTGTGAAAATTAAACAAATTAATATAAGGTTTGTGTCACATGATGGGCTTTCAATGCCTGATCATCTTTACCAAGCCCCTTCTTTATATTTTAAGCTTTAGAAGTTGCCATAGAGATGCCTCTTTCAGTTGCTTGCCTGACTGGGGTTAATGTGGATTTTTCCCCACCATGTACTTTTATAATGTACTCAGGTAAGAGTGGCACAGATGTTGTTCTAGATATATTTCTGTGTATTGACATTTATATCTTCCTCCTGTGTTTCTAACATCGAGAATAGTGGTTCCAAAAATATACGTAAAAAAATAGAGAGCAGAGCTTAAGGTAAAATATCATGTTAGTTAAACCTGAATTTATTATAAGCTACCTTCTCTACTCAAAAAGAGTAAGTTCTTGAATATCAGTTCAACAGCAAACATTATATTCAGACTTTAGTGTACATAAGAATCTTGAGGACTATAAAGTGCAAATTCCCAGCCTTCCTAATAAAATCTGATTCATTCTGTCTGGGGCAGAGTTCCAGGAATTCGCATTTTTGCAAGCCCCTCAGGTAGTCCTGGGATGATACTTTGAGAAAAATTTCTATTTGATGTGCCAGGTCCTCTGTTTAGGATTCACGTCAGAGTCCTGGTGTGCTAATAGTTCTCCAAACCTGGGATATATAATCAGATGATTAACACACTGCAATTAATACTAATGGAGTTGTATACTGAGTGTTGTGGAGAAATAGAAGCAAAAATGAAAAGCAAAAAAAAAAAAAAAAAAGTGCTCCAGATCATAGACAACCTTTGAGAAATTATTATGCAAAATTTATTTTAGATAACTTGTAGTTTTCTTATTTCTCTCTCAAAACAACAGACATCATAAAACAAAGGGAAATGTCTATGGATTTCCAGAGTTATATCAATAAATCATTCCCAGCCGTGTGCTAAATTTTTTTAAACAGTTGCAAGTCTCCCTGCCAACAAGTAGAAAGCAGTACGGGATTTAGTACATGGGCTAAATATCTACTATGTAGCAGGCACTTTATCTAAATAAGATCAGTGTCTCACATTCTGTCAACCTGCAGCCATACTCCAAACTGCATGAAGAGTGAACAACCTAAAATATCGGTAAGTTCTAAGGAAGGTGCCAAGATTCTCACTGCAGAGGTAAAGTATGTATTATATTATAATTGCTTATCTATTTTCTGTACTCCTCTGTAGATTATAAGTCCCTTGAGGGAAGATACTGTGTCTTGCCCACTGCTGTATCTTCAATACCTAGAACAGTGCCTAGCACAATAAATGGTTATAACGGATTAATGGAAAATATCTTTAATGGTTTATCCTGTATAAACAATAAATTCCAAGTTCTTTAAGTACGATATATGCAAGGCTCTGGATTCCTCTCTCTAGCTTCATTTCTTATTTTTCTGCCTTTCGATTCAGCCTCAGATCTCTACATACTTCCTACTCTGTGTCAGCTGTGTGCCTTCATTGTCCCCTTTTCCTCCGCTTGAAAGGTCATTTCCTCACCTGGCTAATTCCTACACATCATTTCTGCCCTCTCCAACCTTTTTGTAATTTAAGAGCTCAGAAAATAAAAAGGCCCTAACCCTATGTTGAAAGAGTATAATAAATTTCTGTTGACAGTTCTTTTTTGGTTTGTTTGCTTTTTTTTTTTTTTTGAGATGGAGTCTTGCTCTGTCACCCAGGCTGGAGTGCAGTGGCCTAATCTCTGGATGCCGCAATCTCTGCCTCGCATGTTCAAGCGATTCTCCTGCCTCAGCCTCCTGAATAGTTGGGATTACAGGTGCCTGTGACCACACCCGACTAATTTTTGTGTTTTGAGTAGAGATGGGGTTTCACCATGTTGGTCAAGCTGGTCTTGATCTCATGATCTACCCCCCTCGGCATCCCAAAGTGCTGGGATTACAGGCGTGAGCCACCGCACTGGTAGCTCTTTCTTATGACACAAGTTTCTCAACAGAGTACTTTCTTCTGAAAGCAGTTTCAGTTTTCCATATTTAATCTCCACAAGAACCACTTTCAAAAAATAACAGTAACCTGGCACTTTAAAGAACTAAAAATAAAGAGAGTAAACAAACAAGATTTTTTTTACCACCTCACACCAATCAGAATGGCTATTATTAAAAAGCAAAAAATAACAGATTCTGGTAAAGTTATGGAGAAAGGAGATGCTCACACCCTGTTGGTGGGAGTATAAATTAATTCAACCATCAAAAGCAGCATAGCAATTCCTCAAAGAGCTATAAACAGAATTGCCATTTGACCCAGCCATCCTATTACTGAGTATATACCCAAAGGAATACAAATCATTCCACCATAAGGGCACATGGACGCATAGATTCATTGCAGCACTATTCACAATAGCAAATATATGGAATAAACCAAAATGCCCATCAATGGCAGACTGGATTAAAAAAAATGTGGTAAATATATACCGTACAGCCATAAAAAAGAACGTTATCATGTCCTTTGCAAGAACATGGATGGAGCTGGATGGAGGCCGTTATCCTTAGCAAACTAATGCAGACACAGACCAAATGCCACATGTTCTCACTTAGAAGTGGGAGCTAAATGATGAGAACACAGGGACCCTATGAGGGGAACGACAGACACTGGGGCCTACTTGAGGATGGAAGGCAGCAGGAGGGAAAGCAACAGAAAAAATAACCACTGGGTACTAGGCCTAGTACCTGGGTGATGAAATAATCTGTACAACAAACTCCCGTGACATGAGTTTAACTATTTAACAAAACGTGCACATGTACCCCTGAACCTAAAATAAAAGCTTAAAATATAGAAGTGAGTCAAATTAAATTATTACAATAATGAAACATTTTTTTTCTTTTTGAAGTTTTAAGACACAACCATTAGGAAGACTGGAGGCATCTTAGATGGCAGACATAAACCTTTTATGTTAAATGTAAATAATTATATTAAGTGTAAATCACCCAAGCAAACTAAAAGGCAGATATTGTCAGAGTAGATTAAAAAACATGATACAAATATATGCTGTCTACCAGAAACTTCAAATATAACAATATATGCATATTGAAAGTAAAAGGAGGGGAAAAAATAAATCGTGTAAACATTAATCAAAAGAAAGCAGGAGTGACTATGTTACTATCAGATAAGAATACAGACTTCAGAGCCAAAAACAAAAACCAAATTACCATGTGTTTAGACATTCCAGAGTCAAAATGTCATAAAAGGGCCAATTTACCAAGAAAATACAGCAATCCTAAGTGTACACGTACCAAATACAGATCCTCAAAATATGTCAGAGACTGATAGAACTGAAAGGAGAAATAGACAAATAATAAATCCATGCTTTATACAAAAATTTACTCAAATGGATCATAGACTTAAGTGTGAAGTGTAATACCATAATTTTTTTAAAGGAAAAAAACCCTGGAAGTTTAACTTTTAAATTATGCATAAGCCCTTTATAGATAAAATTATGAATATTTAAAAACAGTAAAGAATAGAGACATCTGCTTATCACAGACAACAAAATATCAGTTATCCTCAAATTACTACATGGCTTCAAATCAATCCCTCTCAAAAATAAAAGAGAAATTATTATTTCTGTTTTTGTTTTTGTTGTGTTGCTGTTTAGAAACTAGAGGAAATAATTCTTGTTATTTAAGAATTACAAAGAACCAAGAATAGTGCAGATACTTAAAAGAAGAAAAAATAAGTGGTCCTATTAGATAGCAAAGTGTATTATGTGATTTTGACAAGAGAATGTGATTTTGTCTTAAGTGTGGATAAATTAGCCAATAAAATAGAATTGCACGTTCAGAAACACAGCCACTTAAATTTGCTACATGAAGAAGCAGCATTGCCAATCAGTGAGGAAAGGTAAAACAATTCCTTAAATTGTTTGACCATTGGCTATTAAAATGGAGGGTGGAATGGAAAATGGAGTTAGATTGCTAATATCTATATCAATCAACCAGGGTAATTAAAGATTTGTCAATGATAAACTTTAAATTTTAGAATAAAATACAAATTAATATGTTTCTGTTCTTAGTGAAAAGAAAGATTTCATAATTAAGACATCAAGTAAAAACTTCTGGGCACAATGGCTCATGCCTGTAATCCCAGCACTTTGGGAGACCAAGGCAGGTGGATCACTTGAGGCCAGGAGCTTGAGGCCAGCCTGGGCAACATGGTGAATCCCCGTCTCTACTAAAAATACAAAAATGAGCCAGGCATGGTGGCACATTCCTGTAATCTCAGCTACTTGGAAGGCTGAAGCACAAGAATTGCTTGAACCAGGAGTTGGAAGTTGTACTGAGCCGAGATCACACCACTGCACTCCAGCCTGGGTGACAGAGTGAGACTCTGTCTCGAAATCAGAAATGAACAAACAGAAAAATATTTCAGGATAATTGTTACCTGGAAAATAGGCATAATAATGAGTCACATGGATTCAAATGCCTTGGTAATGAACTAATTCTTATTTTTTTCAACTTTTATTTTAAATTCCAGGGTACATGTACAGGATGTGCAGGTGTTTTACATAGGTAAACAAGTGCTATGGTGGTTTGCTGCAAAGATCATCCCATCACATAGGTATTAAGCCCAAAATCTATTAGCTAATCTTCCTGATGCTCTCTCTCCCCTCACCCCCACCAACAGGCCCCAGTTTATGTGGTTTCCTCACATGTGTCCATATTTTCTCATCATTTAACTCTTACTTATAAATGAGAACATGCGGTGTTTGGTTTTCTATTCCTGCAGTAGCTTGCTGAGGACAACAGCTTCTAGCTCCATCCATATCCCTGCAAAGGACATGATCTCACTCCTTTTTATGGGTGCATAGTATTCTATGTTGTATATGTACCACATTTTCTTTATTCAGTCTACCATTGATGGGCATTTGGACTGATTCCATGTCTTTGCTATTGTGAATAGTGCTGCCATGAACATACATGTGCATGTATCTTTATAATAGAATAATTTATATTCCTTTGGGTATATACCCAGTAATGGAATTGCTGGGTCAAATGGCATTTCTTGTTCTAGGTCTTTAAGGTGTTGCCACACTGTGTTCCACAATGTTGAACTAATTTACACTCCCTCCAACGATGTAAAAGTGTTCCTTTTTCTCAGCAACCTCATCAGCATCTGTTGTTTCTTGACTTTTTAATAACCGCCATTCTGTCTGGCATAAGATGGCATCTCATTTTGGTTTTGATTTGCATTTCTTTAATGATCAGAGATGTTGAGCTTTTTTTCATATGTTTGGCCCCATGAATGTCCTCTTTTGGGAGATGTCTGTTCATGTCCTTTGCCTACTTTTTAATGGGTTTATTATAATTTTTTGTTTAAGTTCCCTGTACACCTTGGATATTAGACTTTTGTCAGATGGATAGATTACACAAATTTTCTTCCAAAAGTCCTTTGCCTACTTTTTAGTAGGATTGTTTTTTTCTTGTAATTTTTTGTAAGTTCCTTGTAGACCTTGGATACTAGACCTTTGTCAGATGGATAGATTGCACAAATTTTCTCCCATTCTGTAGGCTGTCTGTTCACTCTGATGATAGTTTCTTTTGCTTGCAGAAACTCTAGTTTAATTAGATCCCATTGGTCAATTTTTGGTTTTTTTTGCCATTGCTTTTGGCATTTTCGTCATGAAATCTTTATGCATGCCTATGTCCAGAGTGGTATTACCTAGCTTCTCTTCTATGGTTTTTATAGTTTTGGGTTTTGCATTTAAGTCTTTAATCCATCTTCATTTTTGTATATGATGTAAGGAGGGAGTCCAGTTTCAATCTTCTGCATATGGCTAACCAGTTCTCCCAGAACCATTTATTAAATAGGGGATCATTTTCTCATTGCTTTTGCCAGGTTAGTCAAAGATTAGATGGTTGTAGGAGGGTGGCCTTATTTCTGAGTTCTCTATTCAGTCCCGTTGGTCTATGTGTCTGTTTTGTACCAGTACAATGGTGTCTTGGTTACTGTAGCCTTGTAGTATAGTTTGAAGTTGGGTAGCATGATACTTATATTGCTGTTTCTGTTTACAATTGTCTTGGCTATTTGGGCTCTTATTCCATATGAATTTTAAAATGGATTTTTTTTCTAATTCTGTCAAAAATGGCACTGGTAGTTTAATAGGAATAGCATTGATAAATTACTTTGGCAAGTATGGTCATTTTCACGATATTGATTCTTTCTGTACATGAACATGGAATGTTTTTCCATTTTTTTGTGTCCTGATTTCCTTGAGCAGTAGTTTGTAGTTCTTCTTGAATAGGACCTTCACTTACTTGTTAACTGTATTCCAAGACATTTTATTGTCTTCGTGGCAATTGTGAATGGGAGTTCATTCATGATTTGGCTCTCTGCTTGTCTGTTGTTGGTGTATAGGAACGCTAGTGATCTCTGCACTTCGATTTCATATCCTGAAACTTTGCTGAAGTTGCCTATCAGCTTAAGAAGCTTTTAGGCTGAGACAATAGAGTTTTCTAGACAGAGGATCATGTCATCTGCAAACCACGATAATTTGACTTCTTCTATTTTCATTTGAATACCCTTTATTTCTTTCTCTTGCTGATTACCCTAGCCAGAACATCCTATACTATGTTGCATAGGAATGGTGAGAGAGGGCATCCTTATCTTGTCCCGAGTTTCAAGGGGAATGCTTCCAGCTTTTCCCTATTCAGTTTAATATTGGCTGTGCATTTGTCATATATAGCTCTTACTATTTTGAGGCATGGTTCTTCAATACCTAGTTCATTCAGAGTTTTTAACATAAACGAATGACTGTTAGGGACAAACCACCCCAAAAAGCTTCTTGGTACTGCCAACACTCCCCCCAAACATCTCTGTGCTGCCCACCCTTCCCCCAAAACTTTTTACATTTTAAGCCCTTATCTAAGTGCCATGGTGAAGCCAACAGACTGTACCTGTCAAGTCTTGCTACAATAAACAAACCCCAATTACAAACAATCCAGATCACACAGAGGGAGATGGTGGGAAGCATAAACAAACTTTACCTACTCCATCTTGTAAGTTCCTTCATCTAGCTGCTACCATAAACATCGCAAGGTGACATATGGCAAAGTTCACCAACAAACGACCCCAGGATCTCTCTCCCCAGTATAAACCCCTCATCTTGTAAGCTCAGGGCTGTCTCCTCTATCTGTAATGGAGCAGCCGGCAGGTTAAATAAAGGCTTGCCTGAACTTGGGTCTCTCTCTCTCTCTCTCATCCTTTCTCTTGGCTGACCTTACAACGACAAATTTTATTGAAGATCTTTTCTGCATCTATTGAGATAATTATGTGGTTTGTGTTGTTAGTTCTGTTTATGTGATGAATTATCTTTATTAATTTGCATATGTTGAACCAACCTTGCATTCCAGGGATGAAGCCAACTTGATTGTGGTGGATAAACTGTTTGATGTGCTGCTGGATTCGGTTTGCTAGTATTTTGTTGAGAATTTTTGCATCAATGTTTGTCAGGGATACTGGCCTGAAGTTTTCTTTTTCTGTTGTATCTCTTCCAGGTTTTGGTGTCAGAATGATGCTGGCCTCATAAAATGAGTTATGGAGGAGTGCTTCATTTTCAAATTTTTGGAATAGTTGCAGTAGAAATGGTACTGGCTCTTCTTTGTACCTCTGGTAGAATTCAACTGTAAACCCATCTGGTCCTGGGTTTTTTTTTGGTTGGTAGAGTATTTATTACTGCCTCAATTTCAGAACTCATTACTGGTCTATTCAGGAATTCAAATTCTTCTTGGATCAGTCTTGAGAGGGTGTATGTGTCCAGGAATTTATCCATTTATTCTAGATTTTCTAGTGTTGGTACATACAGGTGTTTATAGTGTTCTCTGATGGTTGTTTGTATTTCTGTGGGGTCACTGGTGATATCCCCCTTGTATCTGATTGTATCTATTTAATTCTTCTCTTTTTTCCTTATTAGTCTATCTAGTGGTCTATTTTCTCAATTTTTGCAAAAAACCAGCTCCTGGATTCACTGATTTTTAAGGGTTTTTCTTGGCTCTATCTCTTCCAGTATTGCTCTGATCCTGATTATTTCTCATCTTCTGCTAGCTTTGAGGTTTGTTTGCTCTTGGTTCTCTGGTTCTTTTAGTTGAGATGTTAGGTTATTGATTTGAGATCTCTCTAGCTTTTTGATGTGGGCATTTAGTGCTATAAATTTCCTTCTTAACAGTGCTTTAGTTGTATCCCAGAGATGCTGGTACATTGTCTCTTTGCTCTCATTAGTTTAAACAAACTTCTTGATTTCTACCTTAATTTCATTATTTTCCCAGGAGTCCTTCAGAAGCAGATTGCTCAATTTCCATGTAGTTTTGTGGTTTTGAGTGAATTTCTTAATCTGGAGTTCTATTTTGATTGTGCTGTGGTCTGAGGGATTGTTATGATTTCGGTTCTTTTGCATTTGCTGAGGAGTGTTTTACTTCTGATTATGTGACCAATTTTGGAGTGCCATTTGGCCACGCGAAGAATGTATATTTTGTTGTTTGGGGGTGGACAGCTCTGCAGATATTTATAAGGTCTGCTTGATCCAGAGTTCAGTTCAGGTCCTGAATATCTTTGTTAATTTTCTGTCTCAATGATCTGTCTGGTATTGTCAGTGGGGTGTTATTATGTGGGAGTCTAAGTCTCTTTGTAGGTCTCTAAGAACTTGCTTTATGAATCTGGGTGCTCCCTTATTGGGTGCATATTTACTTAAGATAGTTAGCTCTTCTTGCTGAATTGAGCCCTTTACCATTATGTAATGCCCTTCTTTGTCTTTTTTTGATCTTTATTGGTTTAAGTCTGTTTTGTCAGAAACTAAGATTGTGATGCCTTTTTTTTTTTTCCTGCTTTTCATTTGCTGGGTAAATTTTCCTGCATCCCTTTATTATGTGGGTCTTTGCACATGAAATGGGTTTCTTGAAGACAGCATACCAATGGGTCCCGGCTCTTAATCCAGCTTGCCATTCTGTAATGTTTAATTAGGACATTTAGTCCATTTACATTTAAGATTAATATTCTTACATGTGAATTTGATCCTGTCATTATCATACTAGCTGGTTATTTTTCAGACTTGTTTATGTGGTTTCTTCACAGTATCACTGGTCTGTGTACTTCAGTGTGTTTTTGTAGTGGCTGGTAATGGTTTTTCCTTTTCATATTTAGTGCTTCCTTCAGGAGCTCTCACAAGGCAGACCCAGCGGTCACAAATTCCTTCAGCATTTGCTTATCTGAAAGGATCATATTTCTCCTTCACTTATGATGCTAACTTTGGCCAGATATAAAATTCTGGGTTAGAAATTCTCTTCCCAAAGACTGTTGAATATTGGCCCCTACTCTCTTCTGGCTTGTAGGATTTTCACCGAGAGGTCCACTGTTAGTCTGATGGGTTTCCCTTTGTAGGTGACCTGGCCTTTCTCTCTCACTGCCTTTAACATTTTTTTCTTTCATTTCAACCTTGGAGAATCTGAAGATTATGTCTTGGGGTTGATCTTCTCATGGAGTATCTTACTAGGGTTCTCTGCATTTCCTGAATTTGAATGCTGTCCTGTCTTGCTAGGTTGGGAAGATCTCCTGTATGAAATCCTAAAGTATGATTTGTAACTTGGTTCTGTCCTATCCGTCTCTTTCATGTACCCTAATTAGTCATAGGTTCAGTCTTTTTACATAGTCCCATATTTCTTGGAGATTTTGTTTGTTCCTTTTAATTCTTTATTCTCTATTATTGCTTACCTGTCTTTTTTCAGAAAGACAGTCTTCAAGTTCTGATATTCTTTCCTCTGCATGGCCTATTCTGCTATTGATACTTGTGATTGCATTGTGAAATTCTCATCTTGTGTTTTTCAGCTCCATTAGGTTAGTTATGCTCCTTTCTAAATTTGGCTATTTTAGTTATCAACATCAATACTGTTTTATCATAATTTTTCATTTCTTTGCGTTGGGATAGAACATGCTCCTTTAGCTCACTGAAGTTTGTTATTACCCACATTCAGAAGCCTACTTCTGTCAATTCAGCCATCTCAGCCTCAGCCCAGTTCTGTGCCCTTGCTGGAGAGGTGTTGCAGTCACTTAGAGGAGAAGAGGCACTATGGCTTTTTGAGTTTTCAGCGTTTTTGCACTGATTCTTTCTCATCTTTGTGGGCTTATCCTCCTTTGGTCTTTGAGGTTGCTGACCTCAGAATGGGTTTTTTGGGGGTCTTATTGTTGATATTGTTGTTGATTTCTGTTTTTTTTTTTTTTTTTTTCTTTAACAGACAGGCCACTGACTGTTAGCAACTGTAGGGCTGCTGCAGTTTGCCAGGGGTCCACTCCAGACCCTAGTCACCTTGGTCCCTCCCACATCTGGAGATATCACCAGTGAAGGCTGTGAAATAGCAAAGGTAGCAGCCTGCTCCTTCCTCTGGGAGCTCTGTCCCAGAGGGGCACAGACCTGATGCCAGTCTGAAAGCTCCTGTAGGTGTCTGGAGACCCCTGTTGGGAGGTTTCACCCAGCCAGGAGGAATGGGACCAGGGACTCACTTAAAGAAGTAGTCTGACTGCCTCTTGGCAGAGCAAGTGCACTGTGCCGGGGGAAACACCCCTCATCCAAACTACCCCGATTCTCCAGAGCCAGCAGGCAGGAAAGATAAGTCAGCGGAACCGCAGATACAGTGACTGCCCCTCTTCCCAGTGGCTCCACCCTAGGGAGAGATCAGAGATCTCTTTGTATAACCCTGGCTGGTGTTGCTGAAATTCCCACAGGGAGGCCCTACCCAGTGATGAGGGATGGATCAGGGTCCCACTTAAAGAAGCAGTCTGGCCATGATCCGCTGCCTTGTGGAAGACTGCTGTTCTGGACTGCCCAGATTCCCCAGAGCCAGCAGGCTACAACGGCTGACTGGAACTGCAGAGATGGTAGCTGACTATCCCCCAAGAACTTGGTGTGACTCAGGCAGTCTTCAGCCTGCTGCTCCTAGACAGGTGGAATTCCAAGCAAATGGGTCTTAACTTGTGAGGTGCCATGAGAGTGGGGCCTGCAGAACAATGCCACTTGACTCCCTGAATAAAGACCCCTTCCTAGGGGAATAAACAATCAGATCTCCTGCTTTGCCAGAATTCCCAGGGCCAGAATATGTCTAACAACACCTGGGCTTCTGTGTGTGCTGGAGTGGCCACCACGCACCCCACCAAGACTTCGCACATCTCTGTGCTTTGGACCCAAAACCCTCGTGGCATGGGCTCACAAGGGGCTCTCCTGATCCATGGGTTTCAGACATCCATGGGAAAAGCATAGTTTCCTGGCCAGGGTCACACAACACTCACCGCCTGTCTTGGCTGAGGGCAGGGGCTCTTCTGACTCCGAGCTGCTCTCAGGTGGGCCATCACCCCACCCTACTTTTCCTCACTCTCTGTGGGTTGAGTAGTCCACCTAGTCAGTCCCAATGCAAGAATCTGGATACCTCAGTTGAAGATCCGGAATCAACTCGCCATTTTCATTCTCCATGAGAACCACGGACTGTATCTGTTTCCAAATCGGCCATCTTGGCCAGAATGTACTAATTCTTAAATTGGGTAGGTGAATCATGAGAAGTCCTTATTTTTCTGCTTTTTACCATATTTTTATTCTATATATTTCTTTGTGATTAAATACTACAAAGTAGTTTTTCATGGATCTAGAACCAGAATGCAGAAAAGTAAAACAAAACCCCATATCTTTGAAACCAAAGAAAAGTCATTTAAAATCTCCCAAATAAATGAACAGAGGGGAATAAAGCTAAGAACTAAGAATTGCCCTCCAAACATTATGGTTTCTTATTCTGGGTAGGGGGGAAGGAGTGCTCTCAGTGGTAAGCAACATTCATAATGGGTGGCCCCTTCCTCCTCAAGTCAGAAACCACTGAAAGAGTTTTTTTGTTGTTTTTTTGTTTGTTTCTAATCAGGAGGATAAAAGTAATTAAGAAAAAGACAAAAAGTAGGAGGTATTGTGACAAAGGCCTCCACCAGCAATATAGTTAAACTTCTGGATGATGTGGAGAAAATTCTTCTCATCACTGCATCCTGGCTCCTGCATATGTAAAACAGAAATGATAATATATACTGCTATGGAATGAATCTTTATGTCCTCCTAACTTCATATGTTGAAACTCCACTCCCCAATGTAATGATATTAGGATGTGGGACCTTTGGGAATTGACTGGGTTGTAAGGGTGGAATCCTCATGAGTGGGATTAGTACCCTATTAAAAGAGGCCCCCAGACACCATCCTCACCTTCTCAACAATGAGCAGACACAGTGAGAAGACAGACCTCTGTGAATCAAGGAACAGGTCCCTCATCAGACACTGACTCTGTCAGTGCCTTGGTCTGGGATTTCTCAGCCTTGAGAACTATGAGAAATGAGTATCTGTTACTCATAAGCACCTATTTTATGGTATTCTGATATAGCAGCATGAACAGAATAAGACTATTTGAGGGATTGGAGATAATGTAAATTACAAACATATTACAGTTGTCTAAAAATAGCTGATTCTCATTAATTGGTAGCTTTGCTTGTTATTCTAGGACTTGACTTTACCTTCTGATTTTAAGATAAACATAAATTTATTCATGCATTCCACAAATATGTAATCATACTGTTTTCTTATATGTTAGAAATACAGAGTGAGAGAGAAAGGCAGGGGTTGGAAAGAACTCAATTACACCAGATTATAGGGTCTGGCATCAGTAGACAATTATAGATACAAGGAAATGTAGTGAGGTGTGAGTGTTTGATATAGTTTGGATGTCCCCTCCCAAACTCGTATTGAGAGTTAATCTCCATTGTTCGAGGTGGGGTCTTGTTGGAAGTGACTGGATCATGGGGGTGGATTTTTCATCAATGGTTTAGCACCATCCCCTTGGTGCTGTCCTTTCAATAGCGAGTGAGATCTTGTGAGATCTGGTTGTTGAAAAGTATGTGGCACCTGAAGCCAAATAGATAGATGCCTGGCATGATGCATCCCACGCAGCCTTCAGAACCATGAGCCAATTAAACCTCTTTTCTTTATAAATTGCCCTGTCTCAGGCATTTTGTTATAGCAATGCAAGAATGGCCTAACACAGCACTCTTGCAGAAGTTCTCTACAGAGCACTTTTGAGTAAAATTGTAGGAAAGACTTCAATAATGAGAAGGTTTATAAACTGAGCCCTAAAAGTTCAATAAATGGTCATCAGCTAGATAAGGCTGAGGATGGTGCTATGAGCTGAGAAAACAGAGACAGCAAAGGCACAGAGGCATTCAACAGCATGGTGTAGTCAGGGAGCTGCAGTGGTTCAGAATGACTAAATTACAGCATGCTGTGTGTATTAAGGTCAATGGCTAGAGAAGCAGAGAGAGAGACCAGATAGTGTAAACCATATTAAAGCTTTGGAATCTTTCCAGTAGTTCAGAGGCTTCCACAGTGGGTGTATCCTCCCCCAGGGCTGTGGTATACAGTGCTGAAATGTTGGAAGTAAATATTTAAATGTCTAATTACATTATAGTAATACCATCATTTTTATTTATGTGTAACTTATATTTGTGTGGTAATACATGCTGACAGTTATTAAGGGAAGATGTGTGTGTGTATATATATATATACACACACACACACACATATATATATACATACACACACATATGGGCATATATTGATTATTGATGTTTTTTCTTTATTGAAGAGGTACATTATGTATCTACACAATTTGAAGACAACTACTAAATTATTAAGCATGGCCACAATAAGATTTTAATACAAAAATAAGATTTTTGTATTAAAAAGCTTTCATGGTAGGGGGAGATGGGCAGCATAGAGTATAGATTAGAGAAGGAAGTACAGGATGCTATCCTAATTGTCCAGGCTGAGATGATAAGGATCTGAACTATGGCAGTAGATTTAGAGTTGAAGAGAAAGGCAAGGCCTGTTCTTGGAGAGTCTTTCACAAAAATAATCAACAGGATTTAGTCACTTATGAAATCAAAGTGAGAAGAGGCAGGCACCTTGAAATGACTCCTGTATTCCTGGGTTGATGGCTGGATGGCAGTGCCAACCAGAACAGTTGGAGCTTAGGAATGGAGGTTTGGTGGCAAAGGTAATGAGCTCCTCTGTTGTCATGTTTATTATAAAATTCTTTTGTGAAACTTAAATGGGGATGTTTAAGAGATAGTTGAGTAGATGGGTTTTAAAGTTCTGAAAAGAGGTTTGGCCTAGGCCTAAGTATGCATGGGAGTTAAGGGCTTAGAATCAAAAGTTCATACAAATGAATAAGAGTGGTCAGAGAGTGAAATGACTAAGAAAAGAGGTCAAAGTTAAGGAAACTGCAGTATTTAAAGGAAAGGAATAGGGAGAAAATGCAGAAAAAGAAACTCAAAAGCAAGGGTTAGAGTGGTAAGAAGAATATGAACAGAGATACGAGCCATGGAAGCCCAGGTAAGGGAGAGTTTCTTCAAGAAAATTGATACGTTTAATTGCCTTGGGTAAACAGCATTCCCTTGTTCATTTTCCTGTCAACACTTTCAGGTATTCACCAAGCACCTGCAGTTAGACAAATTGCATTAATTTTAACATCACAGGTTATGAAAAGTCTATAATTTAGAATAAAGTATCTGTGAATATTATTCTGTACTTAAACATTTTGGTCTGTCACTTAAATACCTGAGGTCAGCACTGGTTGTGTGTGTGTGTGTGTGTGTTGTTGTTGTTGTTGTTTTTTGAGACGGAGTCTCGCTGTTGCCAGGCTGGAGTGCAGTGGCGCGATCTCAGCTCATTGCAACCTCTTCCTCCCAGATTCAAGCGATTCTCCTGCCTCAGCCTCCTGAGTACCTGGGACTACAGGCACAGGCCACCACACCTGGCTAATTTTTGTGTTTTTAGTAGAGATAGGGTTTCACCATGTTGGCCAGGCTGGTCTCAATCTCTTGACCTAATGATCTGCCCACCTTGGCCTCCCAAAGTTCTGCGATTACAGGTGTGAGCCACTGTGCCCGGCCTGAGGTCAGCACTGTTAACCCACCACCTAATATATAATAAATTAAGAGTGACATGAGGGGTGTATTTTGGATGATTAAAAACACTAATGCTGATGGTGGGCCAGATGTTAATCAATCAGCTTAATCTTTTCCATTTTGGTAAATGATTTCATGCCTACGATATGAATCATTGACAGCATTGTAACACCAAGGACTCACCCTGATTTGTAGCATATGTTCTATATGTGGCATTAGGCATACTTCTTGCTAGCAAAAGATAATTTTAACAAAAACACACCTCAATTGATTTCATCCCTTTGTAAGAGAAGAGTCGCAGAGTCCTTCAAAACTTACCTAAGTGTATACGTTGGTTTAGTTATCTTAATCATGTATTTTAAAGTTTAGACTAGCTGTATAAGCCAGAAGTCAAGAGCCCTGTAAATCAGCCCTCACCCTGTGTCACCCAAGAAAGCATACAAGATTACGAACAAGGAATCAAAGACAATTTGTACACACACATATGTACACCCCACCCACCTTGTAATGCAAACATTATGATTAATAAGCCAAAAAAGACTGGATGCAATGGCTCACAGCTGTCATCCCAGCACCCTGGAAGGTGGAGGTGCATGGATCATTTGAGGTCAGGAGTTTGAGATCAGCCTGGCCAACATGGTGAAACCCTGTCTCTACTAAAAATACAAAAATTAGTCAGATGTGGTAGCATGCCCTGTAATCCCAGCTACTCAGGAGACTGAGGCAGAAGAATTGCTTGAACCCAAGATGCAGAGGTTGCAGTGAACTGAAATCATGCCACTGCACTGCAGCCTGGGTAACAGGCTGACTCTGTCTCAAAAAAATAAATAAATAAAATAAAGCAACTTCCTATCTGAGATGGTAAGCTCATCTCACTTAAGCAGAAATCACTGTCATTGAATGGCATTAAACAGTTATTAACTGCTGATTCCTTCCCTGGCAAATCTCTTAAGTGTCCCTTTAAATTAAGACCATTTAATTTAGCAAAAGCTCATTTTGACTAGAGAGTTATTTTTCATTTGACAAAACTAAGTGTTCTCTACAGAGGTCGACAATAACTTCATTTGAGTGTAAATCTTACTTTTATTTCCATGCTCTAAAAATCTTCACGCTGAAAAAGTACCTTAAGATCTCAGTACTAAAATGCATGAGGGAAGCAATTATGTCTGTGCTGTTTATGGCTGTTTCTCCAGCATTTAACCTAATGCTTATTAGAAGTGTAATCTTTAGTGGAGCATAATCTTAAATTTTGCAAAGGCTACTGAGGAACAATTTTTCCTAGCACAGACAGACCAATAGGATATTTTATAAGTACCAGTGTTTGTGTATTTACCACTTCCCTAGAAAGAGCCAAAGCAGCCCTCCTCCCAGAAAATCTACTCATAGTGATATGGTTAATTATCTCCAAAGATGGTCACCAGCAATTCCACCAGTTCTTTTAGTTACAGGCCACTCCTCCCATCAAGAGGTAAAGATTATTTCCCCTCCTTTGAATCTGGCCTTGTGATTTGCTTCGACCAACAGGATGCAATGGCAGGGACTTGTATGAGTTCGGGGTCTAGACATTGAGAGGACTGGTAGTATCTACTCCTGCTCTCTGGGAGTTCAACTGTCATGCTATGAGGAAGAGAGAAGCCATGGAGAAAGGGGCTGTGTGGAGAAACCGTGGAGAGAGAGGACACATGAAACCCTGGAGGATAAACCAATCAGTTTAGCTGACAGTCAGCTTCAAGCCCTCAGACATGTGAGAAAGGCCACCGTGCATGCTTAATTCCAGCCCAGTTCCCAGGTCAAGGCAGTCAACTGAGTGACCAGAGCAGAAGGACCATCCAGGCAATGCACAGAATGGTGACAGATAATAAACCATTGTCATTTTCAGCCTTTGTTATGAGTAGTTTGTTACACAGCAAGATACACCTAAAATAAATGACAGCACAGTTCCCTCCTTCTATGTCACCATTAGCATCTTCTTTTTGTTCTTTTTGATATTATTCTCATAGGAATTCTAGCCTGTTTGCTTTAGTTGTAGTGTTGAAACCAGTTTCAAGAATGAAGAGCTACATTTGAGAAATGCTGGTTTTCAAAACTTTCCAATGGGTGCAGTGCCAGATAACATGACTTTTATTATAATGGAAACAGTTTGTCTCTAAAGTGTTTATAATCAAATTCACTGTGCTTGAAATATCCAAATACACAGAACTTTTCCTCTTAAAATTCTGCTGATAGTTAAGTAGTAAGTACAAGAGCAAGGCCCAAATTTAATGTAGCCTGCCCTACCACACGCACCTAAAAATATTATTGAGGTCTATGCTGATCTATGTTAAACATTTCTAAATATTAATTTTTTCTAATTAATTTTCTAATTTAATTTCTAATCAAAATGATTTCTTACTGTATCATTCTAAATTTTAGCAGTTGATGCTTTAACATTACTGAGGTAGATACACTCATCAAAAAAGTCTCTGGTGATATCATTTTTTTCTCAGTGGCATTTCAAAATAACATGGTACAATGAGGTAAAAATGATATGGCTGTGTCCTCACCCAAATATCATCTGGAATTGTAGCTCCCATATTTCTCACATGTCATGGGAGGGACCTACTGGGAGGTAATTGAATAATGGGGGTGGGACTTTCCTATGCTGTTCTTTTGATAGTGACTAAGTCTCACAAGATCTGATGGTTTTATAAAGGGAGTTCCCCTACACAAGCTCTCTTGCCTGCCACCATGTAAGATGTGCCTTTGCTTTCCTTTGCCTTCTGCCATGATTGTAAGACCTCCCCAGCAATGTGGAATCATGAATCCATTAAACCTCTTTCCTTCATAAATTACCTGGTCTCAGGTATGTCTTTATTACCAGAATGAGAACAGACTAATTCACTCCCTATAAAGTCTCCCAACAAACACTAAGTATGATCCTTTTCTTTCATGACTCCTGTCATGATGTAATCATCACCACTGTCTTCAAGACTGAGTTTCAGTCTGAAGTCTTCCCAAAGAGAACATAAAGAACATGATCTTCTCTTGAAATTGTTGGTTATTCCACTGACGTAATCTTTTACATGTTAAGATTACTTATACAATGGGTGAAATGCTAAGTTAGACCTCCCAGTACTCTGTGAAAGCAGCAGTACCTCCAGAAATGCACCTTAGCCTGCACTTAGAAAGCTCATCCCTGTGAACCATACTGTATGATTAAGCCCAACTGCAAGAACTCACACTGACCTTGCTTATAACAAAGCTCAAAGTAGGCATATTCAAATGTCCTTCCAGGAGAGTCTAAATAGTACTTTTTTTTTTTTAACGTAGTTAGATATTCTGTCTCTATGCTGAAATCTTCAACATGTAGACGTCCTTTATCCCTTCTTTAATAAACGATTGTTTCTGAAGTTGTCAAACTTTAGGTACTTAGATATCTGTTTCAACTAATTGCTGGTAGAAGACAGTGATAAAATTTTGCTCCTTCTATCATTTACTTTGCTTCTTCTTATTCTTCTACTCTTAGAGACACGATGGTAGCTGGTTCTCCCTTGAATTCTCTTCCAAGCTCCCCACTCTTCTCACTTTATGCCAAAGGAAGCAAAACCATCTACCTACATCTGCAAGTCAGATCAAGCCAGTAGGGACCCATTTCTAAAACTTCCCTGGGCAATCGCATACATACCCAAAACTTCTACTGATGACTCCCAAATCTAAATTTCAGGCTCAGACCGTCCTCTGAAATTCCGGCTTCAAATAACCACCTGCGTACTGCACATGACACCTTCATATTCCACAGCTGCTTTCAAGTCCACCTGACCTTTCTCCTGTCTAATAAGAGTCTTGTTAGTGGAATGATCACCTACCCTGACACCTGAGATGTTTAGCCCCTTCTCCCTTACACTCTACAGCCAGTCCAAGCCATTCACTATCAATTCTGTCTCCAAACATATCCTTTGAACCTGTCCATTTCTTCTCTCTTACCTCACTGATGCATCATTTCTTATCTGGACTCTTACACCCACATTGCAAGTGTTCTCCTTGCCTACAGCCTTGCCTCCTCTCCAATTCATTCCTTGCATAGTAGCCAAAGTGATCTCCCTGGAACTAACCCTGAGTGGCAGCAGAGTGAAGTGGTTAAAGACGTGGACTCCAGAGCCTAGGTTAAATCCTGATTCCATCACTCACTAGTTTTATCATCTTGGGAGTGTTGCTTAACTTTTCTGTTTCATATGCCTTAGAATTAAATTGGAATAAAAATAGTATCTACTTTGCCTGTTGGTTATGAGGATGAAATGAGTTAACATTTGTAAAGCTCTTAGAACAGGGCCTGGAATATAGAAAGTACAATACTGTATAAGTGGGTGTTAAATAATTGGATGACAATCTATCTGCTTAAGACCTTTTTCTGGAGGAAAATGCTTACTCAGGGAAAGTAACCCTCCATAATCCAGCACCTGCTTACCTGTCTAGTCCAACTCAGTTTATCCCACATAAGGGCAGAACTATAGGCACAGAAAACTATTGGCAGATCCCTGATCCTGTCCTGCCATTACATTTCCCCATGCCCTTCTCTCTGGAATGCCCTTCTCTCTGGAATATGAAGTGAACTCCCACCAATCATTCAAGCATTAAAGATTGGGTATCTTCCTCCTTTTAAGCCAAGCCAAGTTACTCGCTTCCTTTATGGTGCTGTCATAGAATCTGGCAGATATCTCTATTATGCCATTTACCACACTGCCTTGCAATATTTCTGAAGCCTACTTCCCCTATTAGGCATGCTTTTTGAGGCCAGTGACTGTCTCCTGTATCCTTATCTCTTTGATACATAGCATAATAACTAGCATGGAATACAGGATACAACAAATATTTCTATTTCATTATCCTCTATGTGTTTTCTCTCCTCTGTCAATAATATTAGTAATGACATCATGCTGCTTTAATATACATAGAACACTTTAAAACATATCCTTTTGATCCATAGAATAAAAGACAGAAAAATAATTATTCTCACATGTGAGAGAACTGAGATTTCAAAAATCAAGTGGTTTCCCTAGGATCATGCAGACATTATTCAAACCAGAACTTGCAGTTCCAAATCCTACAAATTATTTTTCCATTTTACAATTATATACCCTCCCTTGAAGATGACTATTTTGTATTAAACTCTGGGAAATTAATGATTCTGCTCTGTACACCTTCTTCAGAAAGCACCTCTGCTTTAATGTCTATGAGTCATACTTCCCCCATTTAAAAAAAAAAAAAAAACTAAAAAACTAAATCATCTTGTTTTAATCAACAAGAATAGTATTGCTCCTGGCCAAATGCATTCATTACTTACAAATATGCCTTATAAGCTCCCATACAGGTGTCTTTTAAAAATATGTTGTGTTCCCAGTGGGGTTTGACCAAAATCCTTGGTTGCTCTTCAAGGGCACCAAGTCCTTGTAGTCAGAAAAGGGAGCCTTGTCTGCAAAGTCATTTCGTATTTTACGGGCCTAGCCAGGAATAGTCACAAAAGAGAAGCACCTGGTCAGGCATGGTGATCGTTCACAAGATCCAAACAAGGAAGATCTTTCTTTAAAAATAGTTTTTGGAGACACCTGAAGATTAGGCTGCGAGCCAGTGTCACTGGTAAATAATAGTCTGGTGTTTACATTTTCACCAGGGATTGTGTCTCCTGACACTACAAATAAAATGAGGCAGCTAGATTCTTGGAGCCTGTAATTTTATGGGGAGAACTGTGTGTTTAAAATGTAAACAAAAGGACTAGGCTGTCTTTCTAAGGAGTTTAAGAAAAGCCGAAATTTAACATGCAAGCACACTTCTATTCTGCTTGACACTTCTATTCTGCAAGACACGCTTTATACTAAAGCTCTAAAATGAGTTTTTTCTTACCTCAAAAGGCCTTCCAAATCCAGGTGTGTGGCAAATGCTAACTGCTACAGAGAAGACAAGCCTCTGGCTGCTGGGAAGGACAGGCTGTGTTGCCAAACACAGACCCTTTGGGGTTTGAAATCTCGACAGGGCCCAAACAAAGCTTCTTGTTGTGTCTCCTCTGTTATATACTGTAGCATTTAACTTTTTGTAACATGAAAAGATGTCTACTTTCTTTTATCTTTATTTTGGGAGGATATCTACCCTATGAGAGACTATCTATTTGAAATAAGTATCTAATGTAATTACTGTAAGAAATCCATGAACATCCAGTCAAATCACCTGGATACATTTATTCCCTCCATTGAAGACACAAAATAATGTACACAGATTCCCTTTTTTCTGTGACATTCCCCATGAAACTAAGCGCTGTTTTCTCTTTATAAGAACCACTGACTGAAACAACATTTTGATTCAATATTTGACTCATAACAGCTGTGAAAGCACAATTTTCTATTGATAGCTTAAATCCCATCTCACCTTGAGAATCTTATAGGCAGGCTAGAAAACACATATAACCATATACCCTAAACACGTAGTTTATAAGCAACATTCCATCTTAAAGGGAAAACATTAATTTTTGATATCAACAGAATGTTTTGTGCTTTAAAAAGTAAATTTTGATTGTGATAAGAATTGGTGTCCGAATTTTGTGTTCAAAATGATTCAATGTTCCAAAGTCTACGATTTTAGTCAAATGAAATTTAGGCTTTCTTTGGGATTAGGAAAGGATACCTCTTGCTTTTAGCTTTTCTAACTAACAGGCAGTCTGGATGGCATATCAAGTCACTGTAATTTTCAGAGAAAATTACATAATTATTTAGGTTAAACAGAGCACAAGATGATCAGCATTGCTGTTATTATCCAGAACTAAAATTGATCCTTACTACATTACAGGCTAAAAATATGGTACACCCTGTCACCATTTCCTTAATTTGCTCTGTCATTATTTCCTTAATTCATAAAAATAAAATATGAATGGAAAAGGTTAATAACATTTTACACTCATAAACATTTAGCTATTTATTTCCTAAGTTGAGCTTCACAACAATTTTATGAAAGAAAAGGGAAAGTATCATTTCTCCCTTTTTACAAATGAAGAGCTGAATCTCAAACAGATTACAAGGCTTCTGCAAGGTCACGCAGCTGGTAAATGGCAAGTCCGGAAACAAATCTAGTCTATTAGCACCGAACTGCATGGTGCTATCTCTTTTTTTGTTTTTGTTTGTTTGCTTGAGACACAGTCTTGCTCTGTTGCCCAGGTTGGGGTGCAGTGGCGTGATCTTGGATCACTGCAACCCCCGCCTCCTGGGTTCAAGCAATTCTCCTGCCTCAGCCTCCCAAGTAGCTGGGATTACAGGTGCCCACCACTACACCTGGCTAATTTTTTGTGTGTGTTTTTAGTAGAGACAGGCTTTCACCCTGTTAGGCTGGTCTCGAACTCCTGACCTCGGGTGATCCACCCACCTCGGCTTCCCAAAGTGCTGGGATTTACAGGTGTGAGCCACCGCGCCCGGCCCGTGCTATCTCTCTTAAATAAACTTTGCCCTTACCTAGATTAATCAACTTAGAACCTAAATTGCTATTGGTTGCTCATCTGCTGTGAATTAACTCTAGCTCCATCTATCCAAATTTGGTAAACATGGGAGGAAAGTGCCCAAGAAGGAGCCTTGGAGCACTTACAAACAGAGATGATTCTTAAGGTGATAGTTCCATTCCGAGGAAGAACCACACTCTTCCCCAATATCCCATACTCTCTGTGCACTCATCTCTTTCCCACTCAATCCTACTCTCTGCAGCTCTAAATAAACGTTTCCACCAGAAAACAATGTGGGCTCTGTAGAGATAGCTAATACTGAAGCAAGATGCAATGCATGGGTTGCAGAGCTGCTTATAGAGGGTGGCTCAAGGGTCATAGAGGAAGTATCCTGCAAATTATCAAGGCTGCTGGTTAGTCAAGTTGTCACAATCCTCTTCATTATTGTTTCTACCATAAATGCATCCTCCTACCATGGAAGAATATGTAAATTGTTCTGTGTACTACATTCGCTGACAGATACACAGAGACTTAACAAATGTTTCTGGAGCCTTTTTTCATCCAGTAAATACTTGTGGGGCATCTGTTATATGCCAGGCAGCAGTCTCGATTCTGAGGATACATCAGTCTTGTATAGGAGACAGACACACAAAAATAATCACACTGCCTTTTGGTGAGTGATATAACTAAGGGCTTTAGATGTGATTGTTTCCACCTGGGTGAGTGGGACAGCTTTGCAGAAATTACGTCATTTGATCTGATTCTTACAGATTAAGCAGTAGGTCAGTGACAAAGAATGGAAAGGGTAGTATTTTATTCCTCCTGCAGTTCACAGACATATAAATGCAAATGAATACATTAATTCCCATAGGAAGTCTCTACAAACCTGAGACTGAAATATTTTAATAGAAAGCCTCTAGAACAATGTATAGAGTGGCTTAGTAAACAAGAACTACTGATCACCTTATGCATTTCACCATTAATAATCGCTTCTGGTAAGTAATGAATACTTATATTCTCAAACTATTTAGAGCAAAAAAGTTCTTAGCTATTGCCTAGTTCAATACCAACCTTTCTGATAAGACACAGAAAGATTAAATGTCTTATTTAAAAATCACAGTTAATCACTGAAATTAAAAATAATGTAAATAAAAGTTTCTGACATCCCATTGTTTCCTCAATACTGCATGTTCTGTTGATGTAAGTCAATAGTTTGTGGTTAGTGATGTCCTCTGTAAGACATAAGCATGGTACTCTGAGGTCAGAGGTTTAGGTTAATAAAACACAAGGAGATTGTTATTTATTTTCTGCTTAATATAAAAAGGCATAAAGAACCTGAGGCAGGGAAGGAAATTCCAAAGGTAAGGGACAAGAATGGAGGTAAGTACGAAAGATCAAGAGCCCGCAGAGCTGGATTTGATTGTGATTCATTCTTGTTAAGTGGTCTTGAATTAGCCATTTGCCCCCATTGGCTTCCATTTCTTCATTTGTAAAATTAAGTCAATAATACCTAGTTGTTCATTTGTAAGTCTCTTAGTTTATATGTGAATATGTGTTGGATTTCAAAAACTATTAATATAGATTAAACATCTTCTGGGAACCTTTTTCATATATGCCCTCCATTATAACTGAAGCCAGATTCACACAATTGGTATTAGTCCCAGTTTAGAATGAGGAGACTGTGTTGCAGAGGATTTATTTGATTTTCCAACAGTCACTTAGCTAGCGGGTTAAAAGGCTGCAGATTGAACACAGCTCACCAAGCCCATTGCTTTTTAAAAATCAGTAATATCATTACTTATTCACTTTATCATAGTCTTTAAATTTCAAGCATGACCAAAGAAACACATGTTTATGCTTACAAACACAAATGCTAGTGAAACGAAAGTTTTAGAAAACATCATTCTTACTGCACTTCAATGTATTATACTTTGGAAATCCTAGTCACAATCCCCTAAACTGATTTTGTAACCAACTAACTCACAAGTCACAGTTAACAAATACGGTCTTAGGTTACGTGACATACCTGCTTTTTTCATTAAAAACCCCTTTAAATCAAATGATCCTTAAAGTCCATTCCAGTTCTAAAACTGGACATTTAATACAATAAGGAAACATGAAGATGCTTTAGAAAATTTAAAGTGCTATGAAAATGTGAGGTGGCCATAACACACCCATTTATCACATATGAGCATCTGTATGGAGCCAAAGCACTGCAAGCTCCACTCATCACTATCTCCATGCCGGAGTGAAAGGACAGGCATTTTGAATCTTTAATAGCTCAAGAAAGACTAAGTCATAAATAGCTGTAATTTGTCCTGACATTTAGAAAGTTGATATCCCAGTGAAGAAGTTATTAGATTGGAGAACTTTGAGAATAAGATGTTTAAGCAATTTGACTTCCTTTCATATGCAATATATAGTCTCCACGGAGAACTGGCCAACTTTAAGGTCAACCAGAATGTTTATATTCGCTCAGAGGTCATCTTGACAATGAAATGTCTTTTACTGACAAAAAGTTACAGATGTGAATTTCTTTTTATAAAGAGCTATATCATAATATGACAGCTTCTTTTTCTTATTATAAATGGAAAATTCTAATAAGCATAAATAGCCCATGAAGCAACTTTGAAGACCTTTTTACCAATATTAGAACCAGTTTTTACAGTAGCTGAGAAGTTTGCAGAGTAAAAATAATAAAGACATTGATTCAATTCTCCCATTCACATTTAGAGTAAACATTCTAGAGCAATGTTCTTTCCTGTCATAGAAAAAAGATGCCTCAATGTCTGTGCCCCACCTACCGTAGCATGGTTTTCTTGTCTCCAATGAGCCTTTCTCCTCCTACCACAGGGCTAGCTCAGATGCTCTCCCCACTGCCTAGAAAACACCCAGCACCCTACTTTAATTCCTGCTCATCCTTAAAAACTCATCTCAAATATTACTTCCTCTAGCCTCTTCCCTTGGCCACTCCCATAGTTAAACTTTCATGGCACATGCACATTTTGTTGTTGTGGCTAATAGAAATGTGATTTATTATTTATTTGTCCAATTATTTGATTAAAATGTCTCCCGTACTAGATTCAAACTCTAAGAGGACAAGAACTATGACTTTTTTTTTTTTAATCACCATTCTACCTTCAGGGCCTAATAGAGTGCCTGTAACATGCCAAATACTAAGTTAATGTTTTTTGAGAAAATAAATGGTTCTCTTATGGAGACGACTCCATCCACTCTCAGTTGCTATGCTTTGTATCCTCCTCCAAACACTACATCTTTATTCTTTGAAGACCTTCTACACCAAGGAGCTAATGTTTTATGAGAATAAAATAATCAAGTTAGCAATTATAAATATCATTTTGTTTTTTATTTATTATTATTTTTGAGACAAGAGTTTCACTCTTGTTGCCCAGACTGGAGTGCAGTTTGGTAATCTCAGCTGTCTCTGCCTCCCAGTTCAAGTGGTTCTCCTGCCTCAGCCTGCTGAGTAGCTGAGATTAGAGGCATGCACCTCACCCCCCTAATTTTTGTATTTTTAGTAGAGACAGGGTTTCATGATGTTGGTCAGGCTGGTCTTGAACTCCTGACCTCAGGTCATCCACTGCCTCAGCCTCCCAAAGTGCTGAAATTACAGATGTGAGCCACCCTGCCTGGCCTAATTCTCCTTTTTAAGTTGATGGCTAGAGAAAAAATCTAAGAGAAAGGGAAAGAGATTTTGTGTGAAATTATATTCTGTAGTGTTAACAATATTATAGAAACAATCTTAATATCCAACAAGGAAATGGTAAAACAAGGTACATCCATTCAATAGAATGTTATCTATACATTAAAATGAATAATTATGAACAGTATCTTTTATAAAGAAAAATATTCATAGTAAATGAGGCTAAATGAATAAGGACAAAAGGCCAAATTATATAGCTATCTTCTAATATACAAAGCATACATTAATCTAAAAAGATGGATTGGAAAAAAACCCATGTAAAAGAAAAGTAACTTCATATGGGAGTGTGATCATTAATATTTTAATTTTATTTTTATAACATTACTTGTATCAAGAGAATTATTTAAAAATATACATGAAGTAATACTCAGAGTCTGACTGTAAAATTTTTTTTTTAATACTTTAAGTTCTAGGGTACATGTGCACAACATGCAGGTTTGTTACATATGTAAACATGTGCCATGTTGGTGTGCTACACCCATTAACTTGTCATTTACATTAGGTGTATCTCCTAATGCTAAACCTCCCCTCTCCCCCCATGTAAAATATTTTTAACCAAAACCTTAGATACCAACTTTGAGAATCCTATAGCATGTTATATGTGGTATATTTTCCAGTGTAAAGAACAATTGGGTCATGCCTTTGAGTGAAGATTGTGAGTCCCAACAGACTCTCAATCTCATTCTTGGAAACTCTGTGATTTATGGCTATTGAATACACCTAAATACAATCCAAAATTAACATTGTTCCAAAAAAAGATTGTGTCAGCTTCTTGGAATGATTACAGCGTGCTTCCAATCACATGGTGGTAATGGAGATGGACACCTGCTGGCCTGGAATATAGATGAACTTAGTTGTATTCTGTTTAGAAATCAACACCTAAGCAGCTCCAAGAATTTGTCCTCTAAGAATTCCTCCCTGATTCCAATTAGGAAGCTAATTCATTACTCAACCAGGTGAGCTCTACCCTAAGCACGCTGATTCACTGAGGCACACATGGTCACCTAGGACAAGTAAGTTCTTCTGTTAAGTTCTTCTGTTATTCGTGCCAATGACTGATGTTCGTTTTTGATGTGCCAGACACATCACTGAGCGTACCAACATTTCATCCTCACAACAACTCTACAGATTAGGCATTACTATTAACCCCCACTTTTTAATGAAAGTACTTGAGACACCATCATTATTTTGTAACCTGCCCAAGCTCACATAGCTAGTAAGTGGTCTAAGTCAGAAACTAAACCTAGAACCCACACATTTAACCATTACTCTGTAGTACTATGAAAATGTGAGTCTGCAAAACTTTAGAAAAAATAAATTGGCGAGTTAGGAGATAATTGGTTCAATCCTACATTGTTAAATTCACATGAAACATAGAGCTTCCTATACTTCATATACCATCGGAAACAAACTAAAATGGGAGAAAGAAATCCCACATTCACTTCTGCCTGCTGCAGAGCCATGAAAGCGTATATGCTGTGACTGTCAAAAAATTGCTCTTGTCTCATCATTTTCAAAAGTACTTTGAAGCTCTGAGCAATGGCCCAAACACATTCACAAGGCTATAACTTCTAGTACCAGATAAATTCCACGGTGTGGGGGAGAGAGTCTCTCTGGTGACAGGCACTTTCAGGAAAAAGCATGTGGCTTCAGAATCCTCACTTGACCATTTGTCTTTGCCTGGGAAAACAGTCCATTTCTGAGTCCCTGTGGAACCCGGCAGTCACCAGACAATGGGAGTGGAGTCTCCACTATCCCTAGACAATGTGTAATATCAGCTACGAGGATGGGGACAGTCCCTGTGCTCAGCACTGCCTTGCTGTCACAGCCAGGGACAGACTTTAAAATGACTCAACAGTGAGACATAAAAATATCCAAGTCATGGACTGAGGGAGTGGGAGACTTTATAAACTATGAAAGGTTGAAGGTTAAATTACTACTATTTTCACCTTTGTCCCAACCAAAAAGACTGTTAACAAGCTGTTAGTAAACATGACTTGTGATAAGAAAGTGAGAAAAGAAAATCTGAGTAGGGAAATGAACAGTTTGTTGACAACAGGAAGAAAACTGGGCTTGAGGCCAAATACCTGCTCATCTCCCTGGAGCTGCAGCTTAGCCTGTGAGAGCAGCACACTCAGGGGCTGAAGACTCCACCGATTTGCGTCCCTGTTGCTTCTGCGATGGAGTGGTTTTGAAAAGCGAAAACAAAACACGGGGGAAGAAAGGGTTGAAAGTGAACAGCCAATCATTCTTATGAAAACAAAATTTTAAAAGCATCCCCATTTTAAGCAAATAAAATTCTGGCAGGAGATTCTTGGGCAGAGAATTTATTGTATAAGCATTCTCAATCAACTCCTTTTGTTCCAACTGCTATCACCGTGCCCAGCCCAAACAATGTCTTACTTTCCTTAAAACATGCTAAACTGAACATTATTGAGCAAAAACCTTTGCAGTCTTTATCTTAGCTAAGACAGGTGACTGTGCTTTAAGTTACTAAAAATTTAGGAAGGGCAAAAAAATAATAAAAAAGTGCCATTTCTCAAAATCAATGAAAGTGACAAAGAATTTTACATGGCCTCAGATCCTGTTGTCCTAAGCCTAAAATACTGGTTTTACTATGAACGTTCCTTGCCCATCCACTATGTTACTTTCTAGGGAAAGAATGACAGAATAACTAAAATGTCTGTGTGTGGTGAGGAGCAGAGTGGGGAAACGGGAGGAGATAGAAAACAGGCCCTTTGTGTCACATTTTTGTCCAAGGTCTGAATTACCACTGAGTTATGCTACTCTAAATCCAAAATCTTCCCCAAGAGAGTTTTGAAGTGCTCATTTCCCTGAATCTCCACCAGTATCAAGCCTGTGTTCAGGCAAAAGACGATCAACAATCACTTGTTACCTAAGAACTAGGTACTCACTTTTAGGAGTTCCTTCTGGAGCCAGTAAGAGAACTCAGCTTTCTTTTTTCCTTTTCTTTTTTCCGGGAGCCTAGTTCTTTCTCACTTTGTTCAGGTTTCCGGTCTTAAAAGCTGAGCCAGCTAGAAGGAAGGTGTTTGATACTATGAGACTAGCTACTCCTGATGCAGGTTTCAGCTGCACCCAACTGTTAAAGAATGCTGGGCGGTTTATTAATCAGGTGAAATCACTTCTTCCATTTTGGAAGTGAGCTCACAAAAGTCACTCCCTGCTGTTATAACCCATAATGATTGTGCGGGGAAGAGAAAGAACAAGATTATTTCACAAAATTCTCACATTATGTCTGTTTAAATGTTAAACAAATTCACCAGGATTGGACTATCATAAAAATAAATGAATAAATAAAGAAGGAATTAATGTGCCATTGCTGATGCTGTGCTTAATTTCAAATCATAGTCTGGTCATCTGATTCTTTTATGCCAATATTTAACTATATTCAAAGAACCTATAACATTGTTTCCCAAAGTATAATCTGTAAACCACCTGCCTCAAAAACCCAAGATGCTTGCTAAAAATATAGACTCTGACAGCATCCCAGCTTCAGTGCATCAGAAACTCTAGCGGTGGGATCTGATCCAGGAATACATCGTTTCTTTATAAGCTTCCTGATGTTTATTAAGCATGCTGATGTTTGATGGTTCTCAAAACTTTTGAAAGTGCAACTTTCAAAACTTTTAAACGTTGAAACTTTGAAACGTTTTAAATGTACATTCTCAGGGACTGGGATTCAGTAGTTCTGAGTTAAGCCCAGCAATCTGCATTTTTAGAAAGAACTTTGGTAGTTCTGAAATAGGAAGGAGCACACTTTTAACCACACTGCATAGGGTTTCTAGGTATTTGACAATGCAGGCAGCTCTACTTCCCAACTCTTCACTACCGGTAGGTCTGTTTTCTTTCATCTTACAAGTCCTGGCCTTTCCCATTCTCTCTCTGGTTTCTTTCTCAGGGCTACTTCCCCTCATCCTTTCCATTCCAGGCCAGCCTACTCTATTGATTCAAATGCACAAGGAAGCTTCATTAAGAGTAAAGATATTTCAGGGAATATGCAGCTACAGTAGAGATAAATCACAAATAGAATTCTCATTGTTCAGGACGTCCATCTCAAATGGATCATGTTGGACTACTTTCTATTGACCTGAAAATCTTTCCATAGACCCTAAGACTTGGATTATATTCACAGGGCTCAGTCCTCATAGTCTGCCTTTCCAGTTTAGGTATTTGTACTACAGGCAATTGTGGGATCCAAGCTCTTCTATTACCATTTTTGGAACTCTGTCTAGTCTCCCATCCCACCATAGTAATTTATGTTCAATTTACCATTTTTAACATTTGTAAGCCCTTATTTCACAGTTTTATTTCAAAAATACAGGAAATTTAACACTATAAGAGAAACTTAGGGGGAAAAGAAAATTGAGGAAAAATTACAAAAGAATCTTAAGTAATGCCTTTATTTTCTTCATTTTACAGATAAGGAACCTAAAGATAAAGAGCAATGGATATCATCCCATAAGTACTTTTCCATGCACCTATATGTACCTTAATGCATACGCATAGATTTCAACCATGGTTTTGTATGTGATGTTTTCCCTAATAGTCATCAATCCATCTCTCCACTTATTGATTCATTTGACAAATATTTATTTTTGCACTATAATGCAACAACTTTGGTTTATATACTTTTAAAATGTTGGCTGATATACTAAGCAAAATATGATACAACATGGTTTAATTCATTTTTTCTTTCTAGTAAGGTTGAACTTGCTCATTCTATCACTTTTGAGGTATCCCTTAAATATTTTCCCCATTTGTCATGTGTTGAATCCTTTGTGACTTTGTATTTATGTGAACACATTACGTATTACAAACATCTATCCTTCATTGGTCATAAGTGCTATAATACTAATTAATTAACTAAGCTACTACAATTCGAGGTAAGGTTCAGAATTGTCTTCCTCACAGGTTCTCTTTAGGCCTCTGTAATACCTGAGACACTGTCTTTTCTATAGCCTGTTTGTTGTATTGCCCTTTTATTTGTTTTTTTTTAAGTTTTCATTTAAAAGATTCTCTTTTTAATCTATTCCAAAGCGTTGGAAGCTGAACTATACAACTTCCTGCCACCCACTTTTCCAGTACAGTTTTCTGAGGACATAGTTTTTCAACAGAAAAACGAAAAGTGGACCTTCTACTGAAACCAGGTAGGATCAGAGTCAGCTCCATGGGCCCCTGTGGCAGTTTTTCAAAGCAGGCCTTATGGAGTGAGTGTGTGAAGTCAGGGGAACTGAACCCTCCCTCCTGTGAGGAAAGGGCTGAGTAAACTCATGTTCTCTTTAGTGAAATAATCCAGATTCAAATGGGAAAGCCTCCATGATGACATTCCCCAGCACTCTTCTTATACTTTAGGTATTGAAGGCAGCTCCCTCTTTTATGGTTGGTTTCAGCAGACAAAGAAACAAAGGAATACAGTATATACATAGTTTATATGTATATATACACACATATATTTAGGGGGAAGGAAAAGAGAGGAGGGTCATATGAACCTAAAACAGTTATCACATATCTCATTACCCCCAAATGAGCCTGTGTCAGGTTCACGACTATGCCAAAGGTCGTGATGAGGTCTGGAGGGAGTGGGTGGGTGAGCAGAAAGAACCCGCGCGGGGCCGCAGGCAGGTGAAAGATGATTTTATTCAGCAGCAGCTCTCATCAAGATCTTTCTCACACTAGCTCTCTACACTGTTCACCTGTAACTCAGCTGTCTGCTCTGGCTCTGTGGCCCCTGCTGCCCCCACACCTGCAGCGGCATGGCCTGCTCTCCCTTGGCTTCAGGGTCAGCAGCTTAACTCTTTCTCTGGGCACGAGCAAGCCAAGCTGTATCCTGGCTCCCCAGGGTCCATCTGCAAAGATGGACAGCTCTGACTATATCTTTCTCTGGGCACCAGCATGCCCGCCATGTCAAGCCATGTTGAGCTGAGCCGAGCCCCAAGAGCCATATCTCTTGTGCACAATGTCAACGGGGCAGTTATATCTTTTATAGCCATAGTGGCTCAGAGGCAAGTATGAACTTACACAAACAGGTTATATAACAAGTGAAGGTGCGCACTCACACACCAAACTGGCTTGGATATCCGCCTCGGCCTATTCGTTGACCAAAGCACATCCATGTACCTTACACTCCACCCCCTAGGCTGAGGGAGACATGGACACACAGGACACACAGGCCTGGCATATGAACTTTGGGCACACAGGCCTGACACATACATATAGGCTTCTGGGCACATAAGACTGACACATAAGCCTTATACATAGGCTCTGGGCACACAGGCCCATCACATACATAAGTTTCAATAAACTGCTCAGCTATTGGCACAGATTACCATAGGTACTACCTCCTTAGTGATTACTGTTCACATTGTCCTGAGTTCAGCTCATTAGCTACTGTGCCTACACCTGGTTTTAACCCATGTGGTGTTAGTACTACGCTGGACTGAGGCAGCAAAGCAGGCAGCAGTAGCTCCCTGCCTACACGTATCTGTGTACCATGCCCTATTAGGAATGGGAGAATGCCCTTCCTAACGATGAAGGCTTAGGGTTTAGGGGTGCCTCTGGCCCCATGGCCTTATTTTGCATTAGGAGTACAGGTCCCAAGACTTCCTGTAACTCTGCTGCTAAGGGACTTGTAATCAGTGTACCTCACTGCTGTAAGTAGGCTCCCCACTTTGCTCAAGTGGAAGTCTGTGCTGTCCCAGTCCACGGAGTCATTACCCACGAGTGTACCCACCCTGCTGTTGGGAAAGTCATCTGCACAATGTCTATAGCCCTTCCTGCCACGCTCTTATGAGCCTGGAGGGCAGTATATACAGTTACTAACTGCTTTCCCAGTCCGGGGTGGTGATCCATGAACACAGCATCACAGACTGGCCCCCATAACTATCAATGAATGCAGTTTTGCCCTGAAACTTATCCAGGTTCCCACAAACTAGACTGCAGTCTGCACCAGGATCTACCAGTGCTAGGACCCGCTGCACATTAGTGGGGGACCAGAGGATTGCCAGCTCCACATGTAGCCTCCAGTTGTCCAGTTCTCCCCAGTGTTGGGCAGCTCGGTCAGTTCCCTAATCAAACAGGAAAGGCCTAATGTCTTCGCCCGTCTGCAAATAGTCCTTGAGCTGCACTTTCCAGGTGGGGCTGGGTTGAACAACATTGTCTTGCCCCACCTTGGGCATTCTTCAGAATTGCAGCTCTGGGGACAATTGCCTCCACAGAGCCAACAGCATTCCACTGAGTTGCCTGTCAATTTTCTCCCTAGCAACCCCAGCTGCAAGTAAATCAATCTACATTTGCATGTGGATCACTCTCTGGGGCCCCTTTTAATCTCGTGGGATGGTTACTTGTGAAGGGGGCACCTTCCCCTTCTTTATGGCGTGGACTCCCAGGTCCCGCCTTCTGCCTCCCCAAGGGCTGCCACAGCAGTAGTCACTTCATGTATGCGGTGCCCTACATAAGGGGTGAGAACAGCAGCTAGAGAGCCAAAGCATCCGGGGCCGCTGAACTCAGCACCAGATCCCTCCTGGAGGAGGTAAAGCGTTCATCGTCTGGCCCCCGGGATTCCGATCAAACCCTTCTGCAGCTCCGTCTCCCGGAGCACCTGCACCAAATCAGTGTATAATTGCCATTTACTCACAGTTTCTGGTGTCTCTCTGGCATCGTTCCAAACAGTCCATATGGCTGCCATCAGCCACTTGATTTGCGTGTAGTCACCTTGCCCTTGTGTCAACCGTTGGCACAGCTGCAGCCGCCGATGAAGGGAGGGGTGAGTTGTGATAGAAACCAGCTTCTCTGTCTCAGAGGTGGAGAAAGAAATGCTATCAGCTCCTTCCGACGCTGCCGGACTGTTTACCTACTTCCCTCAACTCAGTGGGGGTATAAGCATTAATAAGAGGTGTGTTCCGCCACTGGGTGGGGGGGGGGCTCCTGGGATCTCCCCTGGGATCCCACTGGCTGCTCATGTTCTACCTTCTGACAGATGACAGGGTGATCCTGAAGTGGAGGAGCCTCCTCGGCCTCAGACCGAATGGGAGGATCCCGCCAGGAGGACGGGCTCAAGGTCAGGCTGACAGCTGTTGCTAATTCCTATTCCAGGCTGTTCATCTGGGCCTCTAAGTGCCCTGCTTGTGCCTGGAGGTTTCCCACCCCCAGGTCCTGCTCCAAGCTGTGCAGTTGGGTCCCCAGGGGCTCAGCTTGCACCGAGAGGTCCCTTACCTGTGGAACTGAGCATGTACTTCCCGCAGTGCAGTCAGAGAGGCCCATCGGACGCTGCCAGCAAAGGCGCATTCCTTCTTGGTGCTGTGTATTCCCACACTTGCAGGAGACCTCTCCACTGCCTTCCGCGTTTCCCTTTGGGTTCATCCGAGCAGCACCGCTGCCGCCGGGTTCAGCCCGTGCTGCGGCCACATAGCCGACGCGGGAGCCCTCAGCGGCCGAACACCTACTCACCTCATCCTGCCAACGTCGCAAATGTCAGGTACATGACTATGCCAAAGGTGATGTTGAGGTCTGGAGGGAGTGGGTGGGTGAGCAGAAAAAACACTCGCGGGGCCGTAGGCAGGTGAAAGATGATTTTATTCAGCAGCAGCTCTCATCAACAGCTTTCTCACACTAGTTCTCTACGCTGTTCACCTGTATCTCAGCTGTCTGCTCTGGCTCTGTGGCCCCTGCTGCCCCCACACCTGCAGCGGCATGGCCTGCTCTCCCTTGGCTTCAGGGTCAGCAGCTTAACTCTTTCTCTGGGCACGATGGAGCAGAGCTGTTTCCTGGCTTCCCTCTGTCTGTAAAGACGGACAGCTCTGACTCTCTCTTTCTCTGGGCGCCAGCACGCCCACCATGTCAAGCCATGTTGAGTCAAGCCCCAAGAGACATGTCCCTTGTGCATAGCATCAACAGGGCAGTTATACCTTTTACAGCAATAGTGGCTCAGTGCCAAGTGTGAACTTACACAAACAAGTTATACAACAAGTGGAGGTGTGCACTTGCATGCCAAACTCACTGAGTCATGCAGGCCTGGGTATCCGCCTGGGCCTATTCCCTGACCAAAGCACATCCATGTACCTCACAGCCTGACGTTAACAAAAAGATAATAAAAACCTCCTGGGGGTTAAGTGACAACATGGATGTGGCACGAAGGGAAACGGCACACATTTAAGTGTTACATATGTTTGGCAGACTTCAGGCCAATACCTGGTTCCTGCACTTGCCAGACAAGTAGCTAAGGATACTCAAAGAAAAAAAGAAGTTTTTAATTCAAGCAGAGCTCCATACCACAGTTTTCCTTTATGTTCGGTGGCCCGCAGGCACAGTTTCCCTACCACCAGGAATGAACATTTTGGCTCCAAGGCAAATGAAAAAAAAGTATTTCCACTTACAACATGAAAATACAGAAACTTTATCAAAGAAAGAAAACTATCCAAGAAGCCTACTTCCAGCAAAACTGAAGTAACACTGCTTTCTCTGCATTCAGTGCTCAAGTGGTTCTCTGTACAATGTGTTCTTACAAAATATGTCCACTTGACTGACAGGTGCAAAATATTGATGGATAAACTCAACATGAAATGCAATAGTTCAAAGAAAGAATTAAAAAGAAGTGAGGGAAATACAGGTTTTGGATAAATTAGCTTAAAAGGGGGTTGTCACCAGACTTAGAATGCTCTTGGCTGGCCCTGGCTCTCCAAGAGCTCTGAATCATCTGGGAATTAATGCAATGTGGTTAACAGTCAATGTTGCTATTAAAATATTTTAAAATAATCATTACAACATAAATTCAACCATGTAAACAGCACCACACATAGCACAGACCTGCCCTGAGAAACAATATGCAAAACTGAGATCTGACATTGTATCATTTGGTGATGTTAATTCAACCTAACAGTCCCATCCCCCTTCCCTGTTCTGTACCCCGCCCCACACACACACACACACACACACACACACACACACACACACACAAATCTAATTTGTGCAATAAATAGCGGGCTCATTCTATGGAAGACTTCAAACAAAAATACACAAAATGTATGTAGCCAGGTTCAAATATTTTTGGAGACTCTCCCCCAAAAAAAGAAATAAAAATAACAAAAAAATGAAAAAAGTGCCTAAAATATGATAAAGCATATTAGAGCCCTTTCAGATACAAGGCAGAGAAAGATGTAAAATAGAAAATGTCCAGATCTTCAGTAATTTCCAGAAAGGTCTAATGCCTTGGTTGGCTGCAGAGCAGTAGCAAATTTTTGCTGCTGCTGCTCCTGGGACAGAGCCACTAAGTCTGCTTCTTGGGACACAAGCGCTCAGGCCGTGGGCTGAGTGTACCTGTCCCTTCCCCTTCTCTTTTCCTTTGCTCCATTTCCCACTCCACAAACATATCGAAGAGGCTTGGCCAGGCCTCATCTTTGCTATAGTTGCTGAGGTCAGGACCTCACCTGAGTGAAGTTAAAGAACATGTTCCAAGTGTCCTGGGTGATGTCCTTGATCCCTGAGGGGTTCTCTCTTACGAAGTTCAGCCATTGGTCCAATACCGGAGGACTGTTCTGGGTAAAGACTAGTTTCCACAGTGCAATGGCTATTTCCTGGTGCAGTGACCGCCACCCTTCTTCAGTATCCAGGCCAAACTGAAATGTAAACTGGTAGAGATCCTTGAATTTATCCGCTTGTTTAGCTTCTGTGAAGAGGCTAGGGAACTGTGCACAGATTCCGTCAATACTGTCTGCACTTACTGCTTTGCAGCCAACAAAAAACTCCTTCCTGTTGAATCTGGATATGGTTGCAGCCTCGAACTTCCAAGCCAAGAGCAGCATTCAAAATTCTGTGGGGTCGACACATAGGTCATCGCAAAAACACTCCATCCCTTCCTTCAAAATTGCAACCTTCCGCTCATCTTTGTAGCACCTGAACAGTCCTTCCAACCTCTGCAAGGAAGACTCCTCGGCATTGAACGTGGACTCTCCCGAGCGTTAGCTGCTGGCAGGCCTCAGCGACAGCCTCCACCTTCTTGGTCCCATTAATGAGGATGTTCCCACCTGGCTTGCGGTAGGGTGGCACCTGCTCCTCATGGTGGCCTGCACCCCACCTGCTGTGCAATTTGCTGCTGGGGTCACGGGCTCCATTCGTGTTGCCCAGGGTCGATGAGGGATTCTTGCGCTTGGTGACACATTGACCCACTGTGCTGGTGGCCCCACCTCTAGAGCGGCCCCCTCTGGATTGGATGCCCTGGCTACAGCTGGCCCACATACCTCAAAATGCCATCAGCTGGAGGAGCCAGCCAACCCACCACTCCAAAAGCAAGTGGCATCAACTGGCTTTTTAACAGAAGAATTTGTCCAAAAGCAGCTGCTCCAAATGTTCCTCCAGTCAAATGCTTCCTAGAGACGATGGAGGTCCAGGGGGTCCAAGCCACCTACCCTCCCTGCTCACGTTTCCAGGCTCCTTACCCGCGCTACCACCTCTTCTTCCACCACTGCCACCACCTCTTCATTGTTGGCCAACCAGAAGCTCCCCCACCCCCCAAGGCCCGTATTCCCTCTTAAAACCCACAAGGCATATGTGATAGTTAAAGGATGTCTACTTATATTATAGCTACTCATCCATGCATTAAATTCTTTGCTTGAGTGTGAGCTCCTTGGGGTAGAAACTATTATATTGATCATTCACCCTGCCCAACCCTAATCCTAAACTTGGAAAACTGCCCATAGGTTATTGTCATGTGCAGGGAGCAGCATAGCAGTACAGTCTAAGCTCAGGGACAGACACAGTTCAGGGAATGGTAACAGAAGAGCTAGACTCCCAGGACAGGGGCCTCCAGCACATAGCTAATATTGATTCTTACATATACTAAGTATGGTCTCAAAAGTAGTTTACAGAACTGAATTGAAAGTCAGGATCCATTGGCGTCATTAAATATTTTCAATGCTTTAATTTCTAAGTCTGTTAAGCTATAGCAATCTATTAGAAGAATGGTATACCTCTGAATTCACAATTATATGTAAACTTAAATGGTGGTTTGCTAAAGATAGCTCAGAAAAGTTCCCATAGAGGAGAAATGTGGCGATTTTGTGAGATGCAGTTAGATGGGGCTTCCAGATAGAAGCTAGATCCCTGGTGAGTTAGTTTAGCCTAGGAGAAAAGTAAGGTATTAAAAATAATAGAAAATGATCGTCTCCCCAATGTATTTGATAATGCAAGATCTCTGTAGAATTTTTAGCTTATAAAATATCTTGCCTAATTAGGTAGAGTATTTATACGAAAAGAGCTCCTGGAGCTCTAATTGATGTACTGGGCTGACCTGGGACCCAAGGCTCAGGCACAGAACAGAACAACCCTTAGCAAAAGTAGCCTAGACTCTTGGCAGCCTATAGGGTAGTTCCCTTGGACCCAACACTCTCCAAGCTAGGAGCGCAGCAGGGCAGAGGCTCAGCTGTGGGGCTAGAGCGGCAGGTGAAGGAATCTGGTTCCTTCTTACTGGCTAGTAATTAAGTAGAGAGCTGGCAACTGCAGCGGCATCTCTATTACACTCAGACTCAAACCATAGCAAGACTCCAGAGGGCTCTAAATATCTGCTCCAGGATTTTATCGGTAACTGAGTCAGAAATAGAAGCTCTTCCAGGCAAAACTTTTAACACAGGATCCCTGAACCCTTTGAAATTTAATCGTGTGAATGGTTCATCATAGTTATATCCATGATTTTTTTCCTCTTCCTTTTAATATTTTAGTTTTCCCCAGATGCAGATTTTCTAGGACTTCTTGAACTTCTCTCCAGGGTGTCATGCCAAGTCACAGGATGGAGAACCAGAATGCTCTAGTCCTTGCTCTGTTACTGTCTCATTTTCTTTTTTTTTGTTTTGTTTTTTGAGACAGTGTCTCACTCTGTCGCCTAGCTGGAGTGCAGTGGCACAATCTTGGCTCACTGCAACCTCCACCTCCCAGTTTCACGAAATTCTCCTGCCTCAGCCTCCTGAGTAGCTGGGACTGCAGGCGTGCACCATCACACCCGGCTAATATTTTTAGTAGAAATGGGGTTTCACCATGTTGGCCAAGATGGTTTCGATCTCCTGAACTCGTGATCTGCCCACCTCGGCCTCCCAAAGCGCTGGGATTACACGCGTGAGCCACTGCACCAGGCCACCGTCCCATTTTTCACATTACCTCCTTGAGCCTGTCTCCTTATCCATAAAATGGGAAGTAGGATTATATCAGCAGGAGAATCACATCTTGGTGCTTCAGGGGTTCCACTACATTTTCATTCATATTTCATTGTTAGATATATCATTTAATATGTGCTGATATGGAATAAAATCTCCACGATAAAGTGGTTTAAAAAAGCACAGTGCAGAAAAGTGCTCCGATATTGAATTTTAAAAAGTGATATGCATAAATAACATATATATGTTGGGCATTTCTGCAAGAATAAGGAGAAAACTAGTGATGGCAATTTTCTCTGAAGAGTAGAACATTGGCATTCAGGAAGTGGGTCTTGGTGGTCTGCCTTGGGAGGGAAACTTAGTTTACATTGAATAAACTTTTATCACTTGGATTTTTATTATGCATGCAAGTTTTTGATAAAACAATATCATTTATATCAATACATAGTGCATATATATAAACCACATATATAAATATGTGTATAGATATGTTGAACCAATGATTAATGTTTATGTTAACAATAAAATCATCTGTAATATTCCTATAATTTTGTGAATATGACCTAAACTAGCATGTGTCATTTGTGCCATAACATTCTACTAACGCTCAAAACAATTATTTTAAAACAGCAATATTTGAAGAAAATGTATAAAACCAAATATTTAGATACACTTTTTTTTTTTTTGGAGAAAGGGTCTCATTCTGTCACCCAG
>NW_012121598.1:9203615-9227849 GCF_000951035.1 Colobus angolensis palliatus | reverse complement strand
TGTTATATTGGTCTGTTTTCACACTGTTAAAACTAACTACCCGAGACTGGCTAATTTATAAAGAAAAGAGGTTTAATTGACTCACAGTTCCACAGCCTTCTAAGTAGCTGGGACTACAGGCACACACCACTACACTTAGCTATTTTTTTTTTTTTTTTGTAGAGACAGGGTTTTCCATGTTGCCCAGGCTGGTCTAGAACTTTTGGGCTTAAGTAATCTGTCCACCTCAGCCTCCTAAAGTGCTAGGAATACAGGCATGCGTACTACATTTTTTACATAATGTATACTCCCCAAAGGGTCATGTGCTGCCAGCCTGACCGTTTTTGTGTGTGTAAGCCCTGGAATAATGTATCTACTATTAAGACTAAGAGTGTATTTGAACTTCTATATATGCCATTACTTAGAAAATTTACAGTATTCCCTAAGTCTTTCTTTTAAAATGTAAGTCTCTGTAAGGTTGCTAGGGCAAAAATAGGACAAACAAGAACAGTAGGACAAAAAAAATGAGCACCACATTAAATGATAAGGACATGTGCATGTTCCTGATATGCTGTGGACAATGAGTGGACACCTAACACTGAACAGGGACTATATTTCTAAGCCTCCATTCTCCTCTTATGTTGACATTTATAAGAAATGCTAACAAGTGGTGGAATATTCAACAGCTAAAAGATAAGTTTCCCACAGTCCCTCTTTCTAACTACTCAGTAATTGCGGTAAATCCTAAAACTTCAAGATACATGTATTTAAAATATTATCTATGAAAATTAGTAATTTCTAAAATCTAACTCGAATAAAACCAGAAACAAATTAAATATCAAGGGTGATGTAGTCTCCAAAATGGCTCTGTTTATTATTTTGCTTTTATTTATTTTTCTCATTTATTCAACCAATATTTAATTAGCATCATATATGTTAAGCATTGTGCTTGGAACTACAGATATAGTGGCAAAGAAGATAGATACAGACCTTGCTCTCTGCTAAAGGAGAAATACCTGAATAATTCTTTAGATAATAATAAATGACTTTTATTTATAAAGTTCATAACATGAGTTAAGTTGTATGCCAGGCACTTTCCTGTGCATCATCTCAGTCAATAATTATAGAAACTTTTTAATAACAGCATTATTACCTCCACATTGCATATGAGGAAACTGACTCTGAAAGAGAGGTTAAGCGACTTGATCAAGGTCCTTAACAAGAAAAAGTAAGAGGAATACTCGATTCCTGGGGCAAATTTGAAGTAGAACTCTTCCCATCTGGCTTCCTCCCCTATTTCATACATCATCTATTCTATTAGTCTGCTCAGTGCTGATCTTCTATTACAAATATTTACTTGTATTAAAAATATTTATTACAAAAATCAAATATATCCTTTCTTTTTAGTACATTGTATTTTAAGAATTTACATCAACCATCAAAAAAAAAAAATAGGGAAAACCATTAAGTGAACTTCACTATATTAAGTAATACCTCTTAATATTAGGTGTTGTTTGCATAAAACAGAAATATATTTTAAGTTGAAAATAATGACATTATCATAAGGATATTTGGTAGTTCATACACCCAAGTAAAAGTTCAGAAACAGGCTTTGGAAGAAGCAGAAAGCAAAGCACTAGGGTTCTCGGTTGCAAAAAAATCAACCAAACGAACAAAAACAGTCTCTTCTGTGTTGATGAGGTTTGGCTCTATGTCCCCACCCAACTCTCATCTTGAATTGTAATCCTCACAGGTTGAGGGAGGGACCTATACTCCCCACGTGTCGAGAGAGAGGGGTGACTGGATTATGACGGTGGTTCCCCCGTGCTGTTATCCTGATCGTGAGTTCTCACTAGATATGATGGTTTAATCAGTGTTTGGAAGTTCTTCCTTCGCTCTTCTCTCTCCTGCCACCATGTGAAGAAGGTCCTTGCTTCCCCTTCACCTTCTGCCATGATTGTAAGTTTCCTGAGGGCCGCCCCAGCCAAGTGGAATTGTGAGTCATTTAAACGTCTTTGCTTTATAAATTACCCAGTCTCAGGCAGTATCTTTATAGCAGTGTGAGAACGGACTAATACAGGGTTCTGGGTATGGCCATCTGAAAGAATTACCAACAACCATTTTAGCCCTTGAGTCACTCCACTCAAGATTCAATTCCTGAAGGGAAAGTTCAATTGTCCTGGCTGATCCCTTGGCTGGGAAAGATGGGACATCCTGATTGACAGTTCCATCTCTATGTGATGCAAAAAGGGAGACAGGGGTCATTTATTAGAGGAAAAGAAGAAGAGTTGCTAGACAGACTCCTCAGATGCTACCTATGCACATATTGTTAAACTGGATGCTGAGTGTCATAATTTTGTGGAAATCACAGGCAGGAATGCAAATAGTTCATGTTGGATTACCAGACCTAGTGCAGTAGTTGGGATATTCATGTAATTCAATTACAGAGACTTCTTTTTTTGAGACAGGGTCTTACCTAGGCTGGAGTGCAGTGGTATGGTCACAATTCACTGCAGACTCCATCTCCCATGCTCAGATGATCCTCCCACCTCAGCCTACCTAGTAGCTGGGACTACAGGCATGCACTACCAAGCCCACCTAATTTTTTTTGTAGGGACAAGGTTTTGTCATGTTGCCCAGGCTTGTCTTGAACTCTAGGATTTAAGGGATTCTTCTGCCTCAGCCTCCCAAAGTGCTGGGATTACAGATGTGAGCCACCATGCCAACCAAGCCTATTGTAGAGACTTTTAATGGCCTCCCAGGGTTCCCTTGGTCTTTAAACACCTAATTCTAGCAAGAGCTGGGACAATAGATATTTACATATTCTCTAAATTTGTATTACAGTGTCTGTTATTTCAATCTGCTTAGTATGATAAAAGTAGGGACCTGTCCTCTATTTTTTTAAGATATATGAAGTGATGTTTTGAGATACATATACATTGTGAAATAATCACCAAAGTCAAGCTACTTAATATATCCATCACCTCACATAGTTACCTTTGCGTGTGTGGTAAGAACATTTAAGATCCACTCTTAGCAAATTTCAAGTATAGAATACAGTAAGCTATAGTCATCTTGCTGGACATTAGAGCTCCGGAACTTACTCATCCTACGTAACTAAAACTTTTTGTACTCTTTGACCAACATCTCCCCACTTCCCCCAACCCCCAGCCAGCCTCTAGAAACCACCATTCTACTCTCTGATTTTATAAGTTGTATTTTTTTACATTCTATGTATGAATGAGACCATGCAGTATTCGTCTTTCTTTGCCTGGCTTATCTCATTTGGCATAATGTCTTCCAGGTTCATTCATGTTCAGGATTTTATTTTTAGACCAAACAAAATTCCATTGTATGTTTGTGTGTACATGTATAAAGTGATATAATATAAATGTAATATATATAATGTAATATATATAAAGATGATCTTTATACAGTCTTTTGTCAATGGACACTAAGACACTTAGATTGTTTCTGTATCTTGGCTATTGTGAATAATGCTCCAATGAACATGAGAGTAGAGATACCTCTGTGAGATACTGTTTGCATTTCCTTCGACTACACCTGTAGTGGGATTGCTGGATCATACAGTAGTTCTGCTTTTAATTTTTTTAGGAAACTTCATACTGTTTTCCATAATAGTTACACTATTTGCCTTCTATATTTTAAAACCTAAACTTAAGCAAAGAGTTTCATGTGTTATGCATTCATTGTCCAACAAATATAAGTCATATCTGCTTGTGATTTTCTGTCTATGCATGCCTCAGTTCCAAGGCCCTTGGAATGTCTGTTTTCCTTAGAGAGATTTAAAAAAACATATCCAACACTTACTATGTACCGTTACAGTTCTTATTCACTTGTCTCATTAATCCACAACATCTCTAGGTTGGAATTAACTATTCTTCAGATGAATAAAATGAGGCATTAAAAAGGCTAAGTAACTTGCCCAAGGTATCAAAACTAATTAATGGTACAAACACAGAAGCTGATTCCAAACTGTATGCTCATGCCTATAAAAATGTGGAGTCTTTTCTCAATAATCTGATTTGAGGTTGATGAAAATAACTTTTTATTTAAGAAACAAAGCTTGAGATCTCCACATTTTAAGGTTTTCCTATAAGTTCAGAATACCGTACTTTGTATGTTTGGAATTTTCCAAAATAGAATATTACTTTGTGAAAGTAATATGATGATATCCCTCATGACCTGGAGGCAGGCAGAATAGAGTTCGTTCAGCAAACACTAAAACAATGATTTTGTTCATTTTTAATGAAATTATTTTATGATGGTATCTTCTATTTGTACAGGGCAAGGCATATAGATAGAAATTTAAATAAGATTTATTTTTTCTTTATAATGTTTGTGTTATAAATTAGTATGCATTATAATGTACATTTATGTATATAAATTATTTTGGATATAACAAATGTTTTATCACTTACAAATGAGTAAAGTTAAAATCCCATAACTTCCTCAAATGCTACTTAAAGGAATTATTTGATAAATATGGTATTGTTCTGAAATGGAAACTGAACCAAAAGAGTCTACTATCTCAGCAGGAAGGTTCAGTTTTCCCCAACCAAAAGGTTTCCTTATTGAACATCCAACAAGATTAAAAATCACAATTCTAAGCCTTGCATTTGGCCAGGTAAACGAGTCAATCAATAAGCCAGCCAACCCATTAGATATTATTAAGTGTGTATGACATTCATGTTAAAGAGTCACTGAAGTTCAAGTTTTTTGACCTTCTATGTCCCTGCACAACATCACTGTACTTCACATCACAATTCCTTGTAATATGCTTCCAAGAGCTAAATACCAATTGCTCTCTATCTCAGATGGAAACTTCAATATCTTCCTTCATTTTCATTATTCCACAACACCAACATAGCTGTCAGAAAGGTTTTCAGTCATTAAGTAACTTCTCATTCACAGCAAATCATGTTATACATATGGCTTCTTGTCCAACCTAGACTTGAACACAGTCCTTCAACTTCCAGTTTTCCAAGAGCAGATACTGTCTACTGCCTGCTTTCCTTATCCTACTTTTGGGCTACAGAACATTGTCAGAGTAGGTCTTGAACAGTCATGTCACTGATCTGATCATTGTGAACACCTTGGAGATTATGGGAATTCTCACTCTATTGATTTGGCTGAGGGCAATGGTAGTGAAAAAGGACAAAATGATCTGATTGGCCCTGTGGCCATCTAGTTTCACATGGAGATATTGTCACAATCTTAAATTAGTGAAAAGGACTTTGATTGGATTTGTGTTGCTCTGGTTGGATTTCAAATTCAGAAAACTTAATTAGAATGGAAATTATTTTCTCTTGAGAGATTAAACCCTGAAATATTTCAAATGACATTTGATGGATGTGCTTCTGATTTATTTTGATAGGCTCCATCAAGCAATCTTGTTATGTCGATCAATATGTCTGAGCCCTTTGATTTACACCAGGAAATTGTAATGTGTTGCATCTGCTGGGATCAAGCCAATCTTGAAATCTGAGATGGTCTGATGTTATGCGGTCTGCATTAGCTTTGCAGTTCCAATATGGAGACAAATATCTATACATCACCATAATGTATTTGAATTTTTAATGACTATTTTATCCTCTGTGTTGGAGAATATGTTTTAGACAAGCAAATATATTGGCATTATCTTGTCTTTATTTCAAACAGGATCAAAATCCAAATTGACTGTATGATCATCACTGGCATCTTCCAAAGTTGCTTTCATCAGAATCTATGTCCCAGCATTCCAGCCCCACCACTGTCCCTACCAACCCTTTGAAGCTTCTTCTGATTTTTTCCTCCATCTGGTCTATCATCCATTCTTATGACATTATTTTCTTCCTTCATACCTTGTATTATTGCAAAATGAATTTCACTGACCTTTTTGCTATTGCTGATATCAGAATCCATTTGATGCAGTAGTCACTAAGCATTGTAAGCCCCCTAAACCTTCTGAAGACCCCTTACCAATCTGTTTCTGTATTGGCTTCTATCATTCCAAATTTTTTGCTTCTGTTGATATTGATGATGAATTATATACCCCCTTAAGCACTATATTCCCACTGCTTTGCATGTAGAAAGTGTTTAATATGAGTTAATTAAATAAGTTATTGAATAAAGCAGACTTGCTAGTCTCAGCATTTTCTAGTGCCCATCCATCACTGCAGGTATTTTCTTCTCTCCCTGATTACTCCTTCTACTACCATGTTTGTTTTCTGCTGCTTTAAACTATTTAGGTTAGGTCCTCATGTTCTGCAATCACTAACTGATAGCTTATTCCCTTTTTCAGTACACTTACTGACCATATCAGTCTTCTTTCTCTTCCATTACTGCCAGAACTTGGCCTCGACTGCCAGCTCTGTTGAGGCAGAAATTTGGCTGCAACCTCCTTCAATCGGTCTGTCTCCTGTATTTAGGAAGGTATACTCAGGTGGGATTAGGGTTAGGGAGTATTAAAGGATCATACCAGACAAGGAGAATCGTTCCTAAAAAGAACCCATTTGGACTAGAAGGGAAAACTAGGATGAGGAAAGGATTTTTTTATGAAACAAATCTGAGTACTATTATATGCTATGAGGAAAGAACCAAAAGAGTAGGATATATTGAAAATATTGAAGAAAAAATGTATGCCTGCGAGAACATGATCTTAAAGGATATAGAGAGGGCTGAAAACTAATGCCCATGTGGTGAGACTAGTCTTAGGATAAAGGTCATTTCTTCCACTGAGGAAAGTGGAAATGGGTAAGGACTTAATTCTGTAGCTAGAGGGAGAGGAATCCTCAGTTTTCACTTTAAATAAGAAAAACCATGGTATGCTGAGATAAGTCAGAGATAAGGGAGACTTGAAGAGAGGAGTGAAAACATGAAATAATCAATTACCTTTAAACTTTCATTCATGAGAATATCCAAATGTCCTGGGTTCAGTAAACATGCACTCTCAAATTCTGGTGGCATTATAAATTGGCAAAATGTTTTTGGAAATCAATTTGGCCTCAAAAATATTCATATATTTGACTCCATTGACTATTTCTCCTAAAATAATTTACAATAAAGGCAGAGTTTATACACAAAAATGTTCATTTCAACATTATTCATTATAAGGAAAAATCCTGGAAGCAACCTGATTGTCCATGGATAGAGGAGGGACTAAATACATTACGGCACATCCAAATAACAGAAATCTACCTGTCAGGCGCGGTGGCTCATGCCTGTAATCCCAGCACTTTGGGAGGCTGAGGTATGCAGATCACCTGAGGTCAGGAGATCGAGACCATCTTGGCTAACATGGTGAAACCCCGTCTCTATTAAAAAAATACAAAAAAATTAGCCAGGCGTGGTGGCGGGCGCCTGTAGTCCTAGCTACTCAGGAGGCCGAGGCAGGAGAATGGCGTGAACCTGGGAGGTGGAGCTTGTAGCGAGCCAAGATCACGCCACTGCACTCCAGTCTGGGCGACAGAGCGAGACTCCCATCTCAAAAAAAAAAGAAAAAGAAATCTACGAAGACATTCAAACGATGCTTACTAAGAATCTTTAATTTAATGGAGAAATTCTTTGTATAAAAATAAACCCATGACTATGTTAATTAAATATAACATAAATTAAATATGGAAGAAAAGGAATGAAAATCATAACAGTGTATAGAATAATTATTGTTATACTTTATATATATTTTTGAGTATTTTCCACACCTTTGGAGATGTACGTTACTTTTGTTATGAGAAAGTAGATACCAAACTTTTAAATTAATCTTTTGGTAATTTATCAAGACTAATGTTGAAAAGGAGGAAAAAAAAAATGAATGTATGTTAAACCCTTATGGAAAAAGAAGAATATGCATGAAGTGCATATTCCTGTAGCTCAGTTGATTAACAACGTAGTACATTTTATGAGTCAGTATTGCAAATGTACAAAATTAAGATTGCAGATTTGGGACCCAGATCTGTTGAACTCTCTGAGATGTGACATTGATCTGAGTCTCTAAAAGTTGGATGATTTAACGTAGAAGATAATGCATTTTTGGCCCACAGTGAAAAAAAAGAAAAAGAAGTTTGGTGAACACTGGGTCTCCATTTTTATATTGCAATATTCCCTGAACATGCTACAGCTGCCCTCCTTGGAGGAATTGTGTAGCTACAGTGATTCATAATCCCCACCATATCTCACTGGTTTCCTAACAATGAGTCCAAAGAGCAGTTGCTATTTGTCATTACTCTTGCTTTTAATATTGTTTACAGTAAACATTTTTCTGTCACCATGGCTAGTAAAGCTAAAAGAAAAGATAATCTAAAAAGCGCATGTTTCAAGAAAAATAAAGAACATGTTTAATTATTTAAGTACAGAGTATTCCTCTGTGTCTGATATTCATACATCAGGCCCTCTTCTCCGATTTTTATAACTTGCATGGCTATCCTAAACACTTGTGTCTGCAATCCTGGAATAAGTCTGGGGACACATTATTGTTAATAACATAAACTGCTTACTATATTTTAATACTAAAAAATTATAATTCCTAATTAAATCCATAGGATATCATTCTAGTCCCTCATTAATTTTGATTTAAATAGATGTACTATTTGCAGAATAATGTGATTGAAGATTGAGGGGGTATTTTAATAGTAGGATTCAGGCTTGACGTTCTGGAGGATTTTCCACACAAAGAAGAAATAGGATATATGTTATACTAATGTGATGACAATATAAAAATATATACATATGGCAGAAAATGAAGAGCTTTCTATAGGGTGGGGTAGTTATCTGTTGGGGAGCTGGGACTTGAACCATGCAGAACTGGGTGAGACTTCCTCATGGGAAGGACAACAGGAAAGATAAGAAACTAAAAAGGAACCATCTCAGAAGTAGAGAGACTGCCAGCACTTTGGGAAGCCAAGGCGGGCAGATCACCTGAGGTCAAGAGTTTGAGACCAGCCTCACCAACATGGAGAAACCCCGTCTCTACTAAAAATACAAAAATAGCCAGGTGTAGTGGCTCATGCCTATAATCCCAGCTACTCAGAAGGCTGAGGCAGGAGAATCACTTGAACCTGGGAGGTGGAGGTTGCAGTGAGCCAAGATCGTGCCATTGCACTCCAGCCTAGGCAACAAGAGTGAAACTCTGTCTAAAAAAAAAAAAAAAAAAAAAAGGAGCGAGACTGGTTTTCCAGCTAAGTGTTCATTTTGGTGAAGAGTGGCTAAAAAGTTTGCATAAGAAGAGTGAGTTAAGAAAATTGGTCTCTTGAAATTCAGGAAGAGAAGTTTGGAATATAATTCTTTTAGAAAGCAAAGCTACTGCATGCTTTTGAAGACAAGAAGTTGATTTTCAAGAAGTTTAATTTGGAAGGAAAGTGGTTTGAAGGAAGCGATTAGAGACAAAGAGGAAAATGATGTGTTTATAACAATTTAGATTTATTCAGAGAGTCAACAGATTCTTGTAGAGCACTTGTTATGAGATGCTGTCTATTAGGCATTAAGGATACACAATAATCAAATTCTTTGACCTCAAAGAGCTTATATTCCAGTGGTCACAGATAATAAACATATACATAAATAAGTACAATAGTGTAACAGGATATAGTGCATAGAATACTGATGGTGTTAATATAATCAAAGAATGCCTCTCTGAAATGTTTACACTGACTGAATCAGTGTAAAGACACTGATTCGAGTCTTTAAAGATGAAAATGAGGTTACTATATGGAAACACACTGAAAGAATCTCCAGCCAGTAGAGATAAGCACAAAACCCTCAAGAGGAAGTGAGCATGGTGTGGGGGACAATTGGGGATGGAGGGGGGCAGTGTATGGAGAAGTATTGGTCAAAGGGGACAGACCTTCAGTTGCAAGATTAATGAGTTCTGGGACTCTAATGTACAGCATGGTGACCACTGTTATAGTTATTACCAATAATACTGTATTGTATACTTGAAATTTGTTATGGAAGTAGATACTAAGTATTCTTATATTTTTTAAAAATTAGAATATGAAGTGATATATGTATACATTGTGAAATGATTACTATATCAGATTATCATATTGTACACCTTAAATACATATACATTTAGTCAATTATACCTCAATAAAGCTAGAATAAAAACCTACTAACTTTAAAATGGTCCAGTCAATAGTCTGCTCCCTGCTCCCTCGGGGAGCCAGTACCTTTTGATTCTTTTCTCATTTACTAGGGAATCAGAAGAGGTCAGGGTAACCTCCCTCTTTAGGCTTCTGGTCGGGGAAATGTTTGATTTTTTGAAGAATATAGCTGTTAGGAGGGAAAAAAAAAAGTGTGTTAGTGTGTATGAGCATGTGTATGTGTGTGTGTGTGTCTGGAGAAGAATTTCAATAGACTTTTAGAATCAGTTAGGTCAAGAAAAGCTGCACTCAATAACCTTACAATCTTACCCTGATCATTAAAATAATTTCACTAGCACCATATTTGAAAGATAAGCACAACTGATTTAAAAATAATTGAATAGTCCCAACTTTAACAGTAGAAGATGATGATGATGACATGATGATGATGGTCATCATCTCTGTGTAAAAGGAGAAAGGGTGTATTTTTAGGACTCTGTGCACCAGCAGGAGGAAGTAATGTAGAAGATCTTATATTGAACTGATCGGCATGGGTCTCACAGCTGGAAGAGTTAGCCCAGTAAGAGAACATTTGTAGAGAGCAGCATTTTTATTACAAGACACCAGTGCTCAGCCAGGCTTTTATCACACAAAATGAAAGGACTTAAAATATTCAACTAGAACTACAGTGATCAAGACCGAGGGTTTTTCAAAGTACAATATTAATCCCCTGGGATTTTTAGTAGGTGTTGGACAGAAAATGAAGGCAGGCAGGGCATTCTCAGATAAAATAAATCTGGAAAGTGTCAAGGTAAAGTTAAATGGATTTTTAAAATTACAGCACATATGAGAACTTTTAATATGCTAATATACTTTCTGATTTTCCAAGAAAGGGGTCCATGTAGAGTGTCATTTAAGGGATAATTTCTCATCATGGAAATTCAGGAAAAGTGGCCAAAATGGCATTGGGTAGGCCTGAATAGATGATGCTATAACAGTGTGATGACCTTGTGAACAGATTCAGTTGAATTGTAATGTATTGCCATTTAAATATACATATAGCTAGGTTCCATGGCACATGCCTGTAATACCAGCTCTTTGGGAGGCTGAGGTGGGAAGATCACTTGAGGCCAGGAGTTCAAGACTAGCCTAGACAATATAGTGAGACCCCCATCTCTGCAAAAAAAAAGAAAAAAGAAAATAAACATATGTATACAATTATTGTTGCTATCCATGTACTCGAAAAAATTCCCAAAGCATCAAGCAGTGTAATGAGAGACGACTGAGCTGGTAATCAGGAGGCTGGATCTTAATCTCTATTTTACCATTTTCCTGATCCAGTCCACTGGACCCCCTGAGGACTCACTGATTCATTCATCTATTCAATGAGCATTGATTGTCTCCTCCACGTGAGACAAGTCTTCTGGGTGCTAGGGATATAGCAATAGAGAAGAAAGACCAAATCCCTGACCTCATAGAACTTACATTCTAGTGAAGAAGACAGGCAGTAAATAAACATAATAGTTTCACTGTTAGATAAAGTATTACCAAGTGAGGGAGGAAAGCAGGGTTCAGTTACTTTCTCTACAAAATGAGGAGGCTGGACTCTGCCGTGAATTTCACAGTCTTTAAGTAATTATATGTAACAGAAAACCTCAGTAATCTAACTATGTTGGCTTCCCAAATAGAAGTTTATTTTCCTCATTTGAGAAAAAGTTAGGAGGTAGGTCATCCAGGACAAGTGCAGTCGTTTCACGAGGTCCTCAGTGTCCCAGGTGACTCTGACGTTTCTGTTCACCTTAGGGTGTGGATTTTATGCTAACGAAAGATGATGCCAGACATAATAAAGAAGGAATTGCTAAAGAATATGGGATAGTCCCCACATTTAGTAAGCCAGAATTTCCTAAAAATCCACAGCAGGCACTCCTTACATCTTTAGGGAGGCTGAGAAACATGAATACTTTTCAGCTGAGCAACTAGTTGCCCTGACTATAACCTGGTTCCCTTTAAGGAAGAACGATAGAGTGGAAATTAAGTAAGTAGTCTGCCTTAAGGCTTAGGGGTGAAAAATATATCCACTTCACCATCCCATGTATTATTATGATAATAACATTGAATATTGTAATAATAATACTCATACTAATATCCAACATTAAGAAGAAAATACTGATTCACACAGAAATACTTACAAGTGAAACCTTTGCTAAACAAACACACAAGCTCAGAAAAATTGACTAAATTGAACCAGAAGAGCACAGCAGCACCCATCTTAGAGGAAGTGCTAACACTACAGTGAAAGACTGTGGCACAATTCATTATTAGATCTTGCCTTACTGTCACTTAACTGTGTTTGGTACATATATGCCCTAGTTTTTTTTTTTTTTTTTTTTTTTTTTTTGGAGTGCAGTGGCGTGATTTCGGCTCACTGCAACCTCCGCCTCCCAGGCTCACGCCATTCTCCTGCCTCAGCCTCCCAAGCAGCTGGGACTACAGGGGCCCGCCACCACGCCCAGCTAATTTTTTGTATTTTTAATAGAGACAGGGTTTCACTGTGTTCGCCAGGATGGTCTCGATCTCCTGACCTCGTGATCCGCCTGCCTCGGCCTCCCAAAGTGCTGGGATTACAGGCGTAAGCCACTGCGCCGGGCCAGTAATTTTTTTTACATTTTTTACAGGTAAGGTAAAAATCAAACACCAAACGAAACAGTGATAGTTATATACTTTTCAACCAAAAATGTGTTTATATGATATTCAAATATATTCATGAAGATGACTAGAGAAGTGTTCTCTGAAGGAACTCTACATTGGCAACTAAAGTTGACTTGATGATGGTCACTAATGTGGCATTAGCATATTTAAATTCATGTGTTGTTTTTATTATCATTTTAATTTGTTTGAGATGCCTTTTAAAGTAAAAATCAAATAAAATGTTGGCAGAGCTCTGAAGAAAGAGAAATGTTAAAGTTAAAATATACTGGACTAAGCGACCTCAATCTCACTTACAGACTCAGACTTAATTTTTTTGCATTTTACAAGAGACCAATCTTTGTTAAAGACATTAAGATTGAACAATGGATTAATGTTAGTCTTAGTTCACATTTTCAATGCTTGTCAAAGAGCAGCAATCTCACAAACCTTTGAACAATTTGGAATGGACATTATAAAACTGGAGGAAATAGTAATGATATAATATGAATTCAAAGTTGGGTAAATCCTTCTCACCTGTAATGCCTAAGAAACACAAAAAACACTATTCATTCTTCAGCTATCTGCACACATTCTAATCTCACAGACAGCTGGAGAATACAAAACTTGTCTACAAGGGATTGAAATTATTCTGAAATTATTCCAAACAATAGAAAAAGAGGAAATCCTCCCTAATTCATTTTATGAAACTAGCATCATCCTGATACCAAAACCTGGCAGAGACACAACAACAACAGAAACATTTCAGGTCAATATCCCTCATGAACACTGACGTGAAAATCCTCAATAAAATACTGGCAAATAGAATCCAGCAGCACATCAAAAAGCTTATCCATCACGATCAAGTTGGCTTCATACCTGGGACACAAGGCTGGTTCAACATATGTAAATCAATAAACGTAATCCATCATATAAACATAACCAATGACAAAAACCACATGATTACCTCAACAGATGCAGAAAAGGCCTTTGACAAAATTCTACACCTCATTCATGCTAAAAACTCTCAACAAACTAGGTATCAATGGAACATATTACAAAATAATAACAGCTATTTATGAGAAACTCACAGCCATTATCATACTGAATGGGAAAAAAACCTCTTCAAGGAGAACTACAAACCACTGCTCAATGAAATAAGAGAGGACACAAACAAATGGAAAAACATTCCATACTCAAATATAGGGAGAATCAATATCGTGAAAATGGCCATACTGCCCAAAGACATTTATAGATTCAATGCTATCCCCATCAAGCTACCACTGACTTTCTTCACAGAATTGGAAAAAACCACTTTAAACTTCAGATGGAACCAAAAAAGAACTCACATAGCCAAGACAATCCTAAGCAAAAAGAACAAAGCTGAAGGCATCACACTACCTGACTTCAAACTATACTACAAGGCTACAGTAACAAAAACGGAATGGCACTGGTACCAATACAGATATATAGACTAATGGAACAGAACAGAGTCCTCAGAAATAACACCACACATCTACAACTATCTGATCTTTGACAAACCTGACAAAAAAAGCAATGGGGAAAAGATACCCTACCTAATAAATGGTATTAGGAAAACTGGCTAGCCACATGTGGAAAACTGAAACATGACCCCTTCCTTATATCTCAAGATGGATTCAACTCAAGATAAATTGAAGACTTAAACATAAACCTAAAACCATAAAATCAACTCAAGATGGATTGAAGACTTAAATATAAGCCTAAAACCATAAAAATCTTAAAAGAAAATCTAAGCAATACCATTCAGGACATAGGCATGGGCAAAGACTTCATGTCTAAAGCACCAAAAGCAATGGCAACAAAAGCCAAAATTGACAAATGGGATATAATTAAAACTAAAGAGCTTCTGCACAGCCAAAGAAACTATCATCAGAGTGATCAGGCAACCTATAGAATTGGCGAAAAAAATTTGCAATCTATCCATCTAACAAAGGGCTAATATCCAGAATCTACAAGGAACTTAAACAAATTTACAAGAAAAAAACAAACAACCCCATCAAAAAGTGGGGAAAGCATATGAACAGATATTTCCCAAAGGAAGACATTTATGCAGCCAACAAACATATGAAAAAATGGTCATCATCACTGGTCATTAGAGAAATGCAAATCAAAACCACAATGAGATACCATCTCATGCCAGTTAGAAAGGCGATCATTAAAAAGTCAGGAAATAACAGATGCTGGAGAGGATGTGGACAAATAGGAACACTTTTACACTGTTGGTGGGAGTTCAGTGTGGCAATTCCTCAAGGACATAGAACTAGAAATACCATTTGACCCAGCAAACCCATTACCAGGTATAGACCCAAAGGATTATAAATCATTCTACTATAAAGACACATGCACACGTATGTTTATTGCGACACTCTTCACAATAGCAAAGACTTGGAACCAACCCAAATGTCCATCAATGATAGACTGGATAAAGAAAATGTGGCACATATACACCATGGAACACTATGCAGCCATAAAAAGGAATGAGTTCCTGTCCTTTGCAGGGACATGGATGAAGCTGGAAGTCTTCATTCTCAGTAAACTATCACAAGAACAGAAAACCAAGTACTGCATGTTCTTACTCATAAGTGGGAGTTGAACAATGAGAACACATGGACACACGGAGGGGAACATCACACACTGGGGCCTATCAGGGGGTCAGGGGTAGGTGAGGGATAGCATTAGGAGAAATACCTAATGTAGGTGATGGTTTGATGGGTGCAGTAAACCACAATGGCACGTGTAACAAAACTGCATGTTCTGCACATGTACCCCAGAACTTAAAGTATAATAAAAAAAAAGAAGAAGAAAAAGAAACAAATACCATGTAACATGAAAAAAAGGGAATTGCCTAATATTAACTTCATATCTGATACATCTTCAACTTATTAAAAAGCAAAAATCATGAAATCCTGTGTATACCTAAAAAAGAGGATATGCAGTAAAAAATGTTAGTAAGAGTTACTCTTAATATAATGGTTTGGGGTGTTTATTTTACCCCAATATACTTTGTTTCCTCACATTTCCTATAATAAAATGAATTACCTTAGAATGAAAATAATAAACATATTAAATAACAGGGGATTATAAGGATATCAGTAACTGACATTTTTGATGCTGTCAGTATTTTAATAAACTTTATTTTTAGACCAGTTTTAGATTTACAAAATGGAGAAGATAGTACAGAGAGTTTCCATAACCCTCCTCCTTCCACACACAAACATTATTACATTTTAGATTAGTATGGCACATTTGTTATAATTAATGAAGCCATATTGATATGGGATTAGCCAAAGTCCATAGTTACTCTGATCTTCTTAGTTTTACCTAGTGTCCCTTTTCTGTTCCAGGATTCCCTGCAGGACACCACATTGCTTTTAGTTGCCATAATTCCATAGGCACCTCTTGACTGTGACAGTTTCTCAGATTTTCCTTGTTTTTGATGATCTTGAAAGTTTTTGCTCCCGTATATTGTAGGATGCTGCCCTAGTGCGACTTACCCGATGTTTTCATCATGATTAGACTGGCGTCATGTATTTTGGGGAGGTAATTCACAGAGGTGAAGTGTCAATTTCATGATGTCATAACAAGGGTACATACCATCAACCTGATTTGTGACTAGTGATACTGACCTTGATCATCCAGTTGAAATAATGTTTATCAGTTTTCTCCACTGTAGAGTTCCTCCGCTCCCCTACCTCCCTTTTTAATACTGTGTTCTTTAGAAGGAAATCACAATGCATAGTCCAAACTTAAGGAGTGCAGAATCATACTGCCTCTCTTTTAGGGTGGAGTGTCTTCATAGATTACTTGTTGTTCTTCTGTGCGGGAGATTTTTCCTCCTCTGCTTATTAATGTATTCAATTATTTACTTATATAACTATGGACTCATGAATACTTATTTCACACTCTGGGTTATGGTCCAATACTACTTTATTTGTTCCTCAAATTTTTCTAGCTTTGGCCATTAAAAGCTTGTTTTGTTGGCTCCTGTGACCCTTTAACATATCCCTATCAATGTAGGTTTGGGTTTGTTTTTGTTTGGTTTTCTGTTCACTTCATAACTCTCTGGAACTACAAATGTTCCAAGCTCATCTCGTATATGCCCCAGTCCTAGAAGCAGTCATTTCTCCCAGAAGCTCTATTTCTTTTTGCTGGAGAATGGTATTAGAAACCAAGATTGGGTGTTCGGTATGCTTTTTGGTACTAAGGTGTCATTTCTTACATATATCCATAGAAATATACATATCTATAAATATTTCTATATGTAATCATCTAAACATGAGTTCTCACCAATGTCTCCAACTCTTATCCATTATCATATAGATCATTCTAGCCTCTTCTTCTTAGTTATTTGTAAATTCCCAACTCAACAGTGAGAAACCTTGTTCCCACCATCCACCATTCTTTCACATAATTGATCAGTTCCAGTATACAGTTATAGCAGTGCAGAATTGTTAACCCATACCCAATGAGAAACAACCTTGTAAAGGGGGGACAATACAGGACTTATGGTCAACTCCTTTTGCTTTTGGTATTGCACACTCCACTGATTTTCAAACTTATTTGTGTCCGCATCTTTTCCCCTCACTCCCTTCAGTGAGGTCGTTTCACACGTTTATGGTACATTTATTTTCTCTTTTGTAGGGGCAGAAAGATGTGATCACTTTTCTCACCCATCATAAGGGTCATGGTCGATTCTCCTATAAGGACAGGTTAACCAGAGAAAAGCATGCCAAATTTATGTTATCAAAATTTTCTGTTACATAGGAGCCTTCAGGAATAAAGATCCAAAGACCCAGGCAAAACTATTTTATGCTTAGGTATGATGAAGAATAGAAAGTGTAGAAATGTGATTGGACACAAGAGTATGATCTAATGACAACAGACTGAGACCAAATGCAGTGAGACATCTCTGCATAGCATTTCATCTTCCCAGGTATGGAACAGAATCCCTCTGTAATAAGTGTCTTTAAAGGAGAAGTCAGCCTGGAGACAGTGGCCTGTCTAGATTGAATGGCTTGCTTTGGAAAAGAGGTGTTCTGGTTTCTATGCCCCATCTTAGGGAAGAATTCTGATTTCTAAGGCTCTCCCTGGGGAATCAAATTGGGTGGGAAACAGGAGGGGAGGAGAAGTTCAGAAAGACCTTGGTTCTGAGGCTTTTCCAATTTGCATTTGTTCAAAGAACTGAGTCTGACAAGGCGCCCTACTTTGGGGGTATCCACTTGTCACATTGCTTCCTGAAATCCCCTGACTTTCTATTTATAAAAAGTAATTTGCATATATATGAAGATTCACTCTTTGTGTGATAAAGTTCTATGGGTTTTGGTGAATGTATAATCTAATGATTCTACCATTGCAGTATTATTCACTAATAGTTTCTCTGTTCTGAAAAACCCTGATTTTACCTAGTCTTTTTTCTCTGCCTTCCCCTGAACTTCTGGCAATTGCTGATGAATCTTTCTCAACAGTTTTGTCTTTTCCAGAAGTCATTTGGTAGGAGCAGAAGTAGCAGCAGTAGGAGTAAAAGGAAAGAGGGGGGAACTAGAGAAGGGAGTCCTTCTCTAGGTGATCAGGAACTAAAATTCCAAAAGAGTAAGTCCAAGTAAAAACCACTCAGAGAATGCCAAGACTCAAGGTGAGAAAATCCCACTCAATATATTCAAAGAGCAGAATGGAACGGAATGGAAGCAAGTGAAGAGTGAAGTAGTTGGCCAGGTGCAATGACTCATATCTGTAATCCCAGCAGTTTGGGAGGCCATGGCAGGAAGATTGTTTCAGGCCAGGAGTTTGAGACTAGTCTAGGCAATGCAGTGAGCCCCATTTCTCCAAAAAAAAAAAAATTAGCTGGGCACGGTGGCATGCACTTGTAGTCTCCGCTACTCAGCAGGCTGAGGTGGGAGGATTGCTTGAGCCCAGGAGTTCAGGCTGCAGTGAGCTAGTATTGTGTCACTTCATCCTAGCCTGGATGACAGAACAAGACCCTGTATACAGGCAGGGGAGAGTGAAGAGTGAAGAGTTTAGGATCATGGGAAATTACTGAGAAAATTGCCTGATGGAGACTAAGTCAGCCTGGATCATAACTCTCACGCTACCCGACCATATGACCTGGACAGGTCCCTTCACCTTCCTGCCCCACAGTTTTCCATTTGAAAAATAACAGGATTGTACAGTTAATGTGGTCCATCCCTTCCAGCCTTAAGCACTCTGTGACTCTCTTTTATTAACCATCGTTAACAACAATGATGGTCTCAACTGGTCTCGTGGACACCCTAACTCAGCCATGCACAGGACTGGCATCATTTCCCCAAGATCGCAGCATCAAGGCAACTTGCCAAAACTGGAAATAGTAGAGGGAAAAATGGAAGAAACCTACCCTCAGACTTTCTGTAGGAACTTTTGCCCTGAATTATGATGAGAGGACAATACAGGTACCCTGAAATATTTTATATACTTATTCCAAATATTAGGGTGCATTAAGGAAATTGTGAGGCTTTCACAGTCAAAACAAAACCATTTTGAAAGAAAAAACTCATTGTTCAGGTATATGTACTTCTTGAAAGTAAAATCAAGCCTGGGAATTTTTCCTCTGAGATTTCTGCAACAGCCAAAGACAAATATAACTCTTTGACAAATAACCATTCGTATTATATAATGACTAAAAGAAAAAGTCTTGTCACAAAATCTAATCTTGGGAAAGAACATGCTTTGTCTAAATTAAATAGTAATAAATGAGCCAACATCTATTATTTCCGTCATTTATGCATTTGATTGCTTTACCAATAGTTCTATGAAAGGATGTGTGATAGACCTGATTGGCATTTGGCCCTCTCCTTTCAGGTTAAGAAAATCAAAGTAACTCTTGAACCCCATGCCACAAGACAGTTATCTTTTGCTAGTGACTCTGCCCAAAAACCTGCGACATGTATCCTACTTGTCAGCCCTTCCAGAGCTATGACTGATACCAAGAGGAAATATTTCAAAGCAAACAGCAATTGTATTTGATGTCAGAAGTGAAAATAAACAAAGTCCTCATTTTTGAGGCTCCCAAAACTATAGCTAGCAATTCAGTTCTAACAGTAGCTTTACTGCCCTTTTCTGAGGCTGATATTAAAGCTTCATGGTGAGAAAATAAATTTTATCATTTTACATAGAAAAAAAAAAGACACTTAATTGCTGGTTTACTATTAAATCTCTTCCTACAGAGTTAGTTTGCTCTGGTGTGGTAGCCATAGTGCTCTTCCCAGATTTTCTGAGTTTTTTAACTTTTTTTTTTTTTAAGTTCAGGGTTACATGTGCAGCATGTGCAGGTTTGTTACATAAGTTAATGTGTGTCATACGGGTGGTTGTACAAGTTATTTCATCACTCAGGTATTAAGCCTAGTGTTCATTAGTTATTTTTCCGGCTTCTCTCCCTCCTCCCACCTTCCACTCTCTGATATACCCCAGTGTGTGTTGTTCCAAAATGACTAGAAGTAGTTTACTAACAAAAATAATAGTATCATCCTCAGTGGAGAAGAACACTTGTTTTCCAAAGGTTGGTTAACTATTTAACGCTTAGTAACCTCTGTAGAGATTATATCAATCTGTAACTCAAGAACCCAAGAACACACTGGTTATACTCCACCAAAACTGTGTCCTGGATATATTGATTTGACAAAGTTTTGGGACGAGAGTGGGCCACCATCACCAAATCCATTTTCCATAAATGTAAATTATGCTTCATTTGGCCTTGTTATCCTACCAAATGGCAGAAGAGTATTGAAATGTCTTGTCTTAAAGGACCACACGAGTCATCAAGGCTTGCCAATGTGAGTAATTCTGACTCCCTGTCATGGCTCAGACATATTATAAAATTAAGTGTACATATATACACAAACTCAAACAGAAATAATGACTGGGTCACATGAAGTATCATAAATAATGAATTATAATAAAAACTTTGGGTACATATGAATTTTATTATAAACAAAAGTAGTGTGGAAAAAAAAACAATTTCTAGACTTACAAATCCCAAAGATATTATATTTGTATACAGAACTGGACAATAAAAATCAAACCATTAGGTAATGGAAGCTTTTGAACTTGTTCATAAACCAAAAACATTCAATTATGTTAAACATTTAATATTTTATTGTGATAATAGCTGCCATATACTGAATATAAAATAAAAGCTAGATTCCATATTCCGTACCTTAAACTGCATTCTCCTAATTAATCTTCATTCAACTCTTAGAGCTAAATAATTGTATATGCATTTTAGAGGTTAATGTCTCACAATCATACACATTCTGGATATCCTCAAACCTAAGTGTCTCATCCCCACCAACTATGATGCTTGTTTCAGGTCTTTCTTTTCCTTCAAAAGTGGCTTGTGCTGAGTTTTCTATCAAGACTCGAAAAGGTTGCTGACTGGACAGCAGATAGATAATGAATGTGAAAGTAGTCGTGTGGGTTATAAGCATGATGCACAGCCCTGTTTGATAATATTTGTATTTTAACAAGGTCCTTTATGGTTTTATGCAAGTGGGAATATCCCACTTCTTGGAATGCCATTGAAAAACCTTTGAGAAGATGAGCCCTCTAAATCCCTCTGAATGAATAAAGGTATAGGTTAGGACTCTGCAAGTAACAAAATCTAGCTTTCAAACTTCACAATTTCCATAACAAGAAATTACTGGCTAAAGGACTTTCAAAGCAGGTGCTTAAAAGCTCTGATCGCTGGCTAAAGACAGCTGTCCACCACTGGACAATCCAACTGTGACCATGGAAGAGGAGTTAGAAGCTGACACCCCCTATTCATTCTCTGAAGATTGTTCTTTACATTATTTCTCATTCACGGTAACCTGACTTAAAGCGGCTGAAAGTGAGGTATGCTTAAGCAGAACTTCTTTAAAATTTACATGAATTTGATTTCAAATGTCTTCAAATCAGAAGTAATGATCCCAGTGCAAGACAAAGCATTTAACTTTAAGATACTTAATGGCCACTTTGACAATACGGGAAGCATTCCACAGGCTTGGACCCAATTTCCAGCTCTAACACTCCATAACCATGGAAGCTTTGGTATACAGCACTCTCTCCAAACAGTATGGATACCCAGAGGTTCTGAATAAAACCTTGGATGCTTTATAAGTTCACCCTTCACAGGAGAAAAAGACACAAAACAAATTAGATTTAAATTTACATATAGACACACACACACACACACACACACACAGACACATACACACAATCCCCAACTTCTCCAAGAAACTTAGAGGAGTTAATGCAGCCCTTAAATGGTGGATTTATTTCCTTGCTGTGGCTCACACACAGAGCTGAAAACTTGGCTCAGACTGTGACGCATTTGACAAGGCCAACATCACTTGGGGCAATGCAGAAAACGGGTTGCTTATATTCTATTCCCTCCAATCAGCTCTTTTCTCTCTTGCTATGTTTCTTTATTGCCTTCCAAATTCAGACTCTCTCTTACAAGCTTCTCTTATTCATGAACATTAAAAATCAAGCCATTGTTATCCTAAAACCCACTTGGGTATTCTGTAAGGAGAGTAAGAGGCAATAGAGGGGCAGTAAGCAATAACTGCCATCTTATTTTGTCTATTATCTGCTGCAATATCTTAAGCAGAACAACTCCCTTTCAAACTCTTTGTGATGATTTCAGAAAAAAAAAAAAAAAAGATGACAAAGCAGCTTGCTTTTAAAGAGAGGAAAAAGATGTGACTAATTCCTGTTAGAAGTCCTCTCATTTTAAGAACAGGCTGGGTTATCCTTGTAATACATCAGGATTTGGTCCCGAGAGAGCTGTCAGCTGACCTCACAGGAAGCTTCTTGAGGCTGAAGCCTGTTCGTGCTGTCACTAAATGCTGACCTGCAGTTGTATTCTAAATCACTGCACACAGTGCTCTTTGAAAACCAAACCTGCAGTTTAGACATTATTGAGCTATTCCTTCAGCTCTTCAGAAAACAATCACAAAGCTGCCGCAACACAAGTTAACTTCTTTGAAATTGAAGTAATTGGTCATTACAGTTTATTCTGTGTGAATATTGATTTTCTATCTAGTTTCTTCAGTCTTTATAATACAGTTGTTTTAGCCAACTTCTAGTTCTCGGATCTGAGTAAAACGACTGTGCATCCAGAGCTCTTATTCTGCCATTTGCAACTGTAGCAAAAAGAACACTAGAAAATACGTCTTGGAGATCTTGCATTTTCATCCCAGCCTCATTCTTCCTAGCCATTTAATAATGCAGGATTATCATTCCTGTCTATAAAATGCACATGGTAGCGGCCCTCCTTTGACCTTGCAGAGTAACTACATGATTTAAACAAAAATGCCAGTCATCCTTGATAAATGGTGTTGCCTAAAAACAAAGAAGAAAAATTACACACACACACACACACACACACACATATACCCACACACAAACACACATACATGCAACATAAATTTATTTCAACTTTTTTCACTATACCTTATGTCTTAGATTACATGGCTTGTATCTAATAATAATTTTCTTTCTCAGTTTTAAAAAGAGAATCAGGCCAAGGCGGGGGGATCATGAGGTCAGGAGTTCAAGACCAGCCTGGCCAAGATGGTGAAACCCCATGTCGACTGAAAATATAAAAATTAGCTGGACATGGTGGTGGGCACCTGTAATCCCAGCTACTTGGGAGGCTGAGGCAAAGAATTGCTTGAACCTGGGAGGCGGAGGTTGCAGTGAGCTGAGATCTGGCCACTGCACTCCAGCCTGGGCAACAGAGCGACACTCCGTCTCAAAAAAAAAAAAAAAAGAAAAGAAAATTAGCATTTACTTAAAAAAAGTAACAAGTATAATTAAAAGAGCTGTAAGCACCAAGTTCCTATATATAGCAATTAACATAAATACTATTTCCATACATGAATTTGATATAAAAATTGAAAAAGGGCTGGGTGTAGTAGCTCACCGTTATAATCCTAGCATTTTGGGAAGCCAAGGTGGAAAGATTGCTTGAGCCCAGGAGTTTGAGACCAGTGTGGGCAATATGGCAAGAACCCAGTCTACTAAAAATTTCTAAAAATCAGCCGGGTGTGATGTTGTGTGCCTGTAGTCCCAGCTACTCAGGAGGCTCAGGTGGGAGTATCACCTGAGCCCTGGGGGTCAAAGCTGCAATGAACCACGACTGTGCTATTGCACTGCAGCCTGGTCAACAGAGTGAGACCCTGTGTCTAAAAATAAATGAATGAATGAATAAATATTGAACCCATTTAAAAATATTGGAAGACTATTTTCTTTGCTTAAAAAGTTATTTTTTATATGTACTATTTTTACAAGAGAATCAAAATGTACAAGGTATGTCATCATTATAAAGAGAATTTGGGCCGGGTGCAGTGTCTCACGCCTGTAATCCCAGCACTTTGGAAGGCCGAGGCAGGCGGATCACAAGGTCAGGAGGTCGAGACCATCCTGGCTAACC
>NW_012121598.1:9199199-9203565 GCF_000951035.1 Colobus angolensis palliatus | reverse complement strand
AAAAAGCAAAAGCAAAAAGGAAAAACTGTTGACCAAATTTAACTGTACTTGGGCCCGGTGGTGCACATCTATAGTCCTAACTCCTCCAGGGCCTGGAGGCGGGAGATCACTTGGAACCCAGGAGGCGGAGGCTGTAGTGAGCTGAGATTGCACCACTGCACTCCAACCTGGGGAACAAAGGGAGACTCCCTCTCAAAAAAAAAAAAAAAGAGAATTTGGAGGTGACTCTTTTTCAGCGAGCCATACCCAGATTTGATTTAATTGTTCACAAGCAAAAATTGTTTTAAAATTAATTAAAGTCAAATAATTCATAATATAATAGAGTAAATTTTCTAAAAGTTATCATTTCAGATATCAATGGCTTCTATCTGCATATTCATTGCTGCAGAGGTTCATTTGATTGGTTGGTTCCATGAGCAAAGACCTGTGGTAGTAAATCTCTAGCAATGTAATGAGACACTTATAACAAAAGTTATTTCTTCCTTTAGTGATTTCAGAAATAAACTGAATTGGGAATATCTTCATTTACGGCAGCCAGCTCTTCCATTTCCTCTTTTTTTTTTAAGAATAGCTTTCAAATATTTCTTAAAACTATTATGTGAAAGCCCAAAAGTAGACAAAGAGCAGCACAGATAAGAAGTGCATGGCTATATATATGATCTCATGAGCAGGACAACAGGGTTGGCTGAATGGAACCCCAGCCAGGCCTTTATGGCCATGCAGAGAAATGGTCATTCCTGCTGTAGGCCCAAATCAATCTGACAAAGCATCGCATCACAAAAATTAGAATTTCGAGGAAAGGGAACAGAAAGTCTGATTCCTGACTCTCTATTTCAAAACCTGGCACCTAGAAATTCTGAGTGTTGATCAAGGTAAAAGAAAATGCTGTATATAAAAATGCTTCAGAAACTCTAGAGTCCTGTATGAGTATGAAGAATTCTTTCCACAACTGGATTCAGAGGGCACAGCTTTGGTTTGAGGTTTGCCGGTGAGGAGGTGATAATACTGAGCACAGATGAAGTTTCTAAGTTGACAGCAAATTTCAGTTATCATCAATTTCCACGCAATCATGTGAATACAAGTATGTCCAGCTCAAAGTTTGAAACTGTGTTAACCAGAAGACAAATGAGACAAACCATTTTTTTTAAAAAAGGCAAGTTTCATGGATAAACAAATGTGGCATATTCATAAAGTGGAACCATACTCAAAACCAAGCAAAAAAGCATTACGATAGATCAACATGGTGAATCTAAAAAAATGTATTTTGAATAAAACGAGCAAGATATATAAATGAAACAAACAAAAGAGAGCAAACTGTATGATTCCATTTATATGAAGCTCAAGAATGTCCAAGTCAATCTATAGTAATGGAAATCACCATAGATGTGGAGTCAGGAGGGTGGAATTGGCAGACTGAGTACAAGGGGGCATAAAGGAACTGTCTGAGGTGAAGGAAAGTGGTTTATGTCTTTATTAGGTATTGTTTACACAGATACATACATGTGTCAAACCTCATCTCATTCTACGCTTTAGATCTGTACATTTCTCTATTCATAGATACACTTAACCTCAACATGTTTAGTAAAAGGTCAACTTTCCCCTTTTCCCTAATCTTGTTTCTTCTTCTTCACCCTTCCTCCTCCCTATTTTCCTTCTCTCTCTCTCTTTTTCTGTATCCACAAACATACTAACCTTTTTATTTAACCTAGTTGCTCTCCATTACCTCTTCTAGTCCCTGAAGAAGTAAAGCCCTTTCTCTTTAATTTCTATTAATATTAACCTAGGTTTTGGCTGAATTAACCTTACCCAGTCCTTTGAAATTCAGAACAGAAACCTCCCTGAACTAAGGTCTGTCTTCCCTGAGCCTGTGCTTCTAAGAACTTCCCTCACTCTCAGGGAGGGAACACGGCATTGAAGGGATGGATGGGGCAGAAGGCATTGGAGAGGGCAAAGCAAAGGAGAACAGGAGTCCTTCAGAGCTCTGCTGCAAGTCCCTGTGGAACACTGATGTGTTTTTGTGTAATTCAGCTAATCAAATTGAATAATTATATTAAAGTGACTTTGTAGCATGGATTTTTGGCATATTAGACCAGAAGGACCTTTTCTTGACAACTTGCCATATTACTGATGGAAACCACTTTCAGAATCTCTAGGACTTAGGAAGTTCACCAACTTAACTTACCTACTGAAGTTGCTGGATCTTAGATCAAGATGAAATTCCAACATAAAATAAATGGTCTCAGTGATTCCTGAAGAATATACCATAGTCAGACATATAGAAATGCCACGATTTACTCTCTTGGCATCTCTCTCTCTCTATCTCACTAGACATCAAACTGTGGAACTGTTGACAATAGTTACCTCTGGAAAGAGAAATAATAGAAAGCCTTCTTTATCTTATTCATCTCTGTATTGATTTGTGGTTTTGCTTTTACAATTACTGTATTGTTTTTTATAATCACAAAAAGGCTAAAGGTACCATAAAAATACTTCTACAATAAGACAAAGATGAGTGGGTAATTGTAACAGTTTATACCCACGTTGTGGCTCTCATTTTGAAAAAATAAATACATCTGAGCAGACTTAAAAAAATGTAATAAAAACCATTTGAAACCCTGATGTGAGCAGAAGTTCCTGCTCTTCTGTTTTGATTTCCAAGATGGCAGCTGTGTAAACATTAATGAGACATGCGGCTTTAGATGGAAGAAACTGATCCATGTCTATAACATTTTATTAATATCTCAGCATTTTGGTTTTGCAATATGGTAGATGACATGGAGCCTCTGAATTGCTGGCCTGCTCACTATTTCTACAAAGATTAACATAGCATTGACTCAATCCTTCGAGCCTCCATTTTAAAATATAATATTGAAATGAGAAGGTTCGATTTTGAGAAAGGCTCAGCTAAGAAGGTGCCTCCCTGAAACATAATGGAAGTTTGGTATTTGAGCTTTGAACACCGCTTTGAATTAGAAAACCAGAGATGCCAGTGAACTGATGAGTTCGTTTAGTGCCACATTCTGCCAAAATGTCTGTGCAATATTGGACTTCAAAATGCAACATGAGCGAAAGCTAAGAGTCATCATGAATAATTCAGATCACATCTGAATGTTTGAAAAAGAAAAATATTTTATCTTGAACAGGAAAGAGTATTTAGCATAAAAAATCATTATGTGGGACCAAAACCAAACAAAGGCATTTTAGAATACACACCCTGTGCTCAGATATCTGAGAGAACTTCTAATTTAACTTGACATAGTACATGAATTGGCATCCTTTCCTTACCACCTTTTGTTCCACGGAAGTAACACTGACCCTTCAGTGTCAGTCCAACAACTCTCCTGGTGGTGCCTGCCGTGTGTGAGCACTGTGTGACACACACAAAAGATGCAAGGCAAGGCCCAGACCCTAGTGCTTCAGTCAAGAATGCCACAACAGAAAACAGAACACAGGATGGTGCTAAATGGTGTGATGCACACCACAAAACTACGGGAGGATTGTATTATAACTACATATGCCACAGCCTTTGAGGGAACAAAGGGAGCATTCATTTCTTACCTGGTCCTCATTTCCCTGCTCAATCAATCTTACAGCTCACTATCAGATACATCATCCTCAAATGCAGTTCCCACCACATTACTCTAGCTTAAAAACTCAAGTTACTCCCCAATGGCTTGTTTTTCGGAAAATCTTCACCCTGATCTAACATGAGCCTTCAAACCACCTTACCAGCAACCTCCTGCTATTCTCCTCACTCAAGCATCTTCAGAGTCTAGACAGGCAAGTTAACATGTGCAGCAACCTGTTGTAAAACTACAGTGAGTGTACAGACTAGGCAGAACATACCCAACAACATTTAGACTACAATTGAAAAAAAAAACTCTTGCGCTAGTCTGTCATCAACCTGCTGAGATGCCACACTGCATCCCCAGGATGGCACGGTAAGCCCTTGGCTCTACCATGAACACTGCTTTTCTTTCTCCTCCCTATTTCTTACTTGTCCCCTGGCCTTGAATGCTCACAAATCTACATCCTCACCTTCAAGGAAATCTTAAATCACCTTCCCGTAAGAAGCTTCCCAAATCCCTTCAAATCACATGTAATCTGTCCTTCCATGTTTCACTGCTATGGCATTTACGTAACGTGTTCTTTTGAAAATAATAATTTGTGCATTTAAATTATGTTCTTTACTAAGCAGAAATGAAATTCCTCGAGATTGGATATCTTCTTACTAACTTCTGGGTACATCATGTTAACTTTAGTAGGTGCTTAATACATTTTCAATAAGCTAAATTGAAATTGCCATATAAGAAAATATTTTTAAAGCACTGCTCAATGTACTTACAATAGATGTGGGGGAAAGTCA
>NW_012121598.1:9198067-9198664 GCF_000951035.1 Colobus angolensis palliatus | reverse complement strand
AGAGACGAGATTTCACCATATTGGCCAGGATGGTCTCGAACTCCTGACCTTGTGATCTGCCCACCTCAGTCTCCCAAAGTGCTGGGATTGCAGGCGTGAGCCACCGTGCCTAACTAAGATTTTTAAAATTATTTACATGGCAATTAAAGACATGCCAAGTATATGTGGAAGTGCCTACCTCCACACACCACACACAGGTTTTGTGGGAACCCTGTCTCCACAAAAAACACAAAAATTACCTGAGTGTGGTGAAACATGCCCATAGTCCCAGCTACTCAGTAAACTGAGGTGGGAGAATTGACTGAGCCTAGAGGTCAAGGCTGCAGTGAGCCATGATTATATCACTGCACTCCAGCCCGAGTGACAGAGTAAGACCCTGAGACAGACAGACAGACAGAAAGACAGACAACCAGAAAGAAGGAGAGAGAGAAAGAAAGAGGAAGGAAAGAGAGAAAAAAAGAGAGAGAGAGGGATAGATGCTGGCTGTACACAGTAGCTCACGCCTGTAATCACTTGAGGGTGATTACACTAGAGGGTGGATCATTTGATCCTGGGGGTTCAAGACCAGCCTGGGCAACAGAGTAAGATTTCATCTCT
>NW_012121598.1:9168106-9197740 GCF_000951035.1 Colobus angolensis palliatus | reverse complement strand
TGCATAAGGGTAACTGATTCCTTCTCCCACAATTGGAAGTATGTTTATATAGACTGCTAGATGATTTGCCTTCTGAGCCTCTTTGAGCTGAGGAAAAAAAAATCAAAAAGCGGGGAGGGAAGGGAAGAAACAGTGTGGCTGTGGAGCAGCTCCCAAGCTCACAATTTGACAAGGCAAAGCTGCTCCATGAGTTTCCTGTGGGTCATACAGACATCATGGAAGAGGAGTCACGTTGAGTCATCTTGCAAGCAACAAGGGAGGCATACTCCAGGAGCAAGTTGCAGGGATGCTGCTTGGTCAGGGAATAAGACAGGGAGGGAAGAGGTAGGTTCGGAATGGATCTTCTGCAAGAACCCCAGTCTCCACAGAAAACGCACAACTCTCCCTCCCCAGAACCAAGAGTTGGAAGCCTAGAACTCAGAAGGCATTGAATGTGATTGGTGTTAGAGAAACAGGACTGAGCCCAGAGAAAACACTACAATAGCCACTAAAGAAAAAAAACTTGTCCCTGTCCCCCTTCTTCTCCTTAACACACCAAAGGATCTAGAACCAGGATTGGAAAGGAAGAGGAAGGCAAAAGCAGGGAATATCCTCCCATCCTGAAGGTCTCCGAGACAAGGATAAAGTCTGTGGAGGGAGAAGAAAAAGTCTAAAATTGCTCTGGAGGCTTTGAGAACTACAGAAACCAAAAATCCAAAAGCTATGGAACATGGCAAAACGTTGTCATTTTAATAAGTTCAGCTTGCTGAAGAAAGGATTGGAGAAAATAATATGGTTTAATGTGTGTGCCCCAACAAGCTCAATTTCAGTATAAACAGCATAGAAGGATAATGAGAGAGGATATTGGAAGGATAAACTGAGTCCAGACTGTAAGAATATTGAATTATTAGGACTTGAAATTCATCCTGAAAGTAATGAGAACATTGAAGGTTTGGGACCAGGTCACTATAGGCCCCTATGAGGATTAATTGAGATGTAGTCTGTGGGTAGATTATAAGACACAGAGCCTAGAGGCATGGAGACTGGAGAGGAAGTTGTCATAATAATTTTAATGACTCATAGTAACTGGAGCCTACACCACAGGGACAATTGTTGCAATGGCATAAAAGAGATAAACAGCAGTGGTATTTTACATGTGGAATGAAAATATTTAGACAACCATCTAAATCTAGGGAATGAGAATAAAGGATAACTCTAACTTGAGTTGAAGTTCTTCAACATAGATTATGACTGAGAGGTGACAACATGCTAGCAGCCCTCACTCTCCGCACCTCCTCGGCCTCCGCATCCACTCTGGCAGTACTTGAGGAGCCCTTCAGCCAGCCATGGCACTGTGGGAGCCCCTCTCTGGGCTGGCCGAGGCCGGAGCCAGCTCCCTCTGCTTGCAGGGAGGTGTTGAGAGAGAGGTGCAAGTGGGAATGGGACCAGCCTGAGGTTTGGGTGGGCGTGGACTCTGCAGGCCAGCACTCAGAGCAGCCAGTCAGCTATGCTGGCCCCAGGCAGTGAGCGGCCTAGCACCCGGGCCAGCAGCTGCAGAGGGCGTGCCAGGTCCCCCAGCAGTGCCGGCACACCAGCGCTATGCTCAAATTCTTGCGGGGCCTCAGCTGCCTCCCCGTGGGGCAGGGCTTGGAAAGTGCACCCAGCCATGCCATAGCCTCCCCACCCCCACAGCCATGGGATCCTGCACATCCCGAGCCTCTCCGACAAGTGCCGCCCCCTGTGCCGAGGCACCCGGTCCCATCGACTGCCCAGGGGCTGAGGAGTGCGGGCGCATGGCACAGGACTGGCGGGCAGCTCTGCCTGCAGCCCCAGTGCGGGATCCACTAGGTGAAGCCAGCTGGGCTCCTGAACCTAGTGTGGACTTGGAGAACTTTTCAGTCTAGCACTGTGTCTAAGCTAAAGGTTTGTAAATATACCAATCAGTACTCTGTGTCTAGCTAACCTAGTGGGGACTTGGAGAACTTTTGTGTCTAGCTAAAGGATTGTAAATGCACCAATCAGCACTCTGTGTCTAGCTCAGGGTTTGTAAATACACTGATCAGTATTCTGTATCTAGCTAACCTAGTGGGTTCTTGGAGAACTTTCCTGTCTAGCACTCTGTGTCTAGCTAAAGGATTGTAAAGACACCAATCAGCACTCTGTGTCTAGCTCAGGGATTGTAAACGCACCAATCAGCATCCTGTCAAAATGGACCAATCAGCTCTCTGTAAAATGGAACAATCAGCTCTCTGCAAAATGTACCAATCAGCAGGATGTGGGTGGGGTCTGATAAGGGAATAAAAGCAGGCTGCCCCAGCCAGCGTTGGCAACTGGCTGGGGTCCCTTTCCACATTGTGGGAGCTTTGTTCTTTTTCTCTTTACAATAAATCTTGCTGCTGCTCACTCTTTGGGTCCATGCCACCTTTAAGAGCTGACACACTCACTGTGAAGGTCTGCAGCTTCACTCCTGAAGCCAGCGAGACCACGAACCCACCAGAAGGAAGAAACTGCGGACACATCTGAACATCTGAAAGAACAAACTCCGGACTCAACATCTTTAAAAACTGTTAAAACTCACCACAAGGGTCCGTGGCTTCATTCTTTAAGTCAGTGAGACCAAGAACACACCAATTCTGGACACATGACTACCATTGGCCACTACTCCCTCACTTCTCCAACCCCTTTCCTGGAAGAAGAAAAAACAAATCTATGAATGGTGATCATTTTGAGAGAAGTGTGAAGAGATGGGTGTGGCTTATAGTCATTTCACCTTTCCAACTCATTAAAAACTTCTCCACTCTCTATCTGACATATTCCTCCCAAAAATGCTATTTCCACCACCACAAGTTCTTGCCTGCTCTGAAAATGCAGCTGGGGCATATGGTGGAATCTAATGAATGTGAAACAAAGGCGGAAAGGAAGTCTCATGGCTCTCTGGAAGATTCACTACAAGTCCAGAAACGTGAAAATGATGCAGATTTCCTGAATCTTAGTTCAGATGTCATTTCAATACATCATAATAGTTGCTCTCTAAAGGTTCTCCTGAAGAAGGGAGGATTTCATCAGCTCAATACACACATTGCAGGAGCATTCCAACACCATTAACTGTAGAAACTAGCAGCAGAGGAAGTTTTTCTTGCACAACTTTCTTTTGTGTGTGTGTACAAGTTGAAGAGTTCAAACACAAGCACCCATTTCCACAATACTCACCGCAATGCTTTCCATTGGTATCAGGCTTGATATTGGGGTCGACCATTTTAAGTACTTGCTTCAATCAAGACGCTAGGTGAGCATGAAGAAGCCATAAGAAATCAATGTGTCGAATTTCTGGGATTCACAATTTCAGACCTGAACCAAGACTGGCCACAGGTTATCTAGGGAGTCTCCTGGAAATTTGCTGCACCCTCCCCACCTCATTCATTTATCTGCTTATGCAAAACATATTTACTAAAGACCTACTCTGTGCAACTCATTGTGCTCTCAACTGAAACACAGCAATAAACAAAATAGACCTGCCCTCAAGTTGCTCACAGCCTTGCACAGAAGGCACCAAAGACAAGGAAAGAGAAGGTGATATCTGATATAAATGAGCAGAGGCTGCTGTGGAAGTGATCAGCCAGCTTAGACTGGGAGGATGAGAAAGTGCTTCCCAGAATTAAGATGTAAGCTGAACGTAAAGAAGAAGTCAGGCAGGGGGAATTAAGAAGCGATAAAATATTATACGTGCAAAAGTCCCAAGACAAGAATGAATATAAGCATGGCTAAACATGGCATAAGCAAGGAAGGTCAATGAACATCACTGGACCCTAGAAAATGGGGGCATGAGGATGTGGTTGCCAGAGGGAGAGGGGTAAAAATAGAGAGGTCATACAGACATTCAGGACCCATATCAGCAATGAACATCTTTGTAAAGGAATTTGAGATGAAATCAAGGGCCACATGCAGCAATCAAACTTATTTGGGAGAGTGGGGCAGGTAACTTTGGAGACTAAATGAGAATGAACTAGAATTAGAGCAGAATGTGATTGGCAAGTAGGAAAGCAATTACAGGGCATGCGGATGCCAATAGTGTTGGAATTATTGTGTAGGATGGCTCCAACAATATTGTCAAGGGCACTGGGCAGGCCTTGGTCTTGATCATAGGTGAGAGATGAGGAAGGGACAGAAGCATCCTAGAGTACAAGTATGGTGTGCTGTTTTAGGGCAGGGGCTCTGCTTCTCACAGTTAGTTCAGTTAATTGCTGTGTGACCTTGGCCAAACTTCTTAAACATCTGTCCTTTGGTTTACTTATTGGTAAAATAAAAATCAGGATAAGACCCTCTATTTAGAGGAGTTGTGAAGATGGGGTAAAGTACATGAAGTGCTGAACTCTTGCTCGGCACATATCAGATGTGTTTATGAGTTAGGAGATAGTCTCACTGGCTGTAACAGAAGCCCAAAACTACAGTGGCTTATATAAGACAGAAGTGCATTTTTCTTATATCCAGGTATAAGCAGTGGTAGGAAGGTAAGCTGAATGGCCAAGGACTCTTCTACCTTGTTGCTCTGTAATCACTGGGATGAGGCACTCATCCACGTGGTCCAGGATATCTCCATTCCAGCCAGTGGGAAAAAGAAAGGGAAAAAGGACAGCATGTCCAAATTCAGCAGTTGTGTCTTTTATTACACAGAAGGTGACAATGCATATCAGGGGACAATCAGGCACTAGCAATACTTAATATATGTTAATGTTATAGAAAGATAGTGACTGCTTGAAGGAGAGGGAAAAAGTAAAAAAAAATCCATTTCTGTTGGGTGAGACTTGGTAAACTTAAAACGTAAAAAGTTACAAACTTAAAACCTTTCCAATTTTATCAAAGTAGAGGATTTAGACAAAACTATATTATCTAAGGACAGTGAGGAACTCAAAGGATTTATTTCATGTAAAAGGGACATTGTAAGCATAGGAGTTCAGTCAGGCTGGTTGGAAAAATTTTTAAATGAAGTTATGGAATATAGACACAAATCTTCTTGGAAGGCCAGAAGATTTTGCAAAAGTCTCAGGATAGCGTTATGGCTGAAAGCAGTCTAATCCTTACCTTGAGTAAATAGCTTAAAGTAGGTACAAAGGAATGTATAGTAGTTTATCTAAATAGCTTGTTTACTCCTGTGGTCCTAAGACCAACCTTTGATCAACTGCAGGTGCATAATTGCTGTCTACTCTGGGGAGTCGGCAACCAGGTCAATTGCCCTCTAGTGGTATTTACTCAAGACCTTTGTCATTTAATCTATGCTGAATAAATGTGAGCTTCACTGGCCGAATGGGACTGTGGCTGCTACTCTTTGCAGCACCTTCCTTGGTGTCTGAAGAGCCCAGACCCTCAGCCAGACTGACAGGCAGAATATCTGTGTCAGTGTATGTTATTCATCTGTTGTTGGATCAGAGTCTGTGGGACAGACCCCCACATGTAAGAATTAATTTAATTATTATTATTAAGTATTATTAATTATTACTATTAATAATTACATATTATTAACTGTTTTCAAGGAGTTATTCTACTAATGAAGATTCTAATATTCACCCTAATATTGAAAGAAAAATGATTAAGCCCACAAGAGAATTTCTATGGATTACCCTTTTTATTGGCATGGTATCGTGGAATGAAATATTAATGATTTTCTTCTCATGAAACGTCATCAAAAGAAAACAATGTCGTGAATGTATATGCCTGTGTGACCACTTGCTAAGACATAGCTCAGGTGATACAGGGTCTCTCATCTGAGACAGGCAGCATTGAACAGGCGGCCCTGGCCACTTCATGACTGCAATGGTTTGCTGCCCCCATGTGGCAATCCACGTAACTGCATGTCATCTTGGGCCCTAAAGCTTTGTATCTTCAAATCCCAGATCATGATCCAGGGTCTATCTCTTTTCCAAAATGATGGATTATCAATTTGCTTTCTGCCTTTATGACTATTGTTATACTTTAAAGACAGGGTCTCTCTCTGTCTCCCAGACTGGAGTGCAGTGGCTCAATCACGGCTCAATGCAGCCTCCACCTCCCAGTTTCAAGCGATCCTCCCACCTCAGCTTCTGAGTAGCCCAGACTACAGGCGTGTACCACCACACCCGACTAAATTTTTTGTAGACATGGGTTTTGCCATTTCACCCAAGTTGGTCTCGACTCCTGGGTTCAAGTGATCCTTCCATTTTGACCTCCCAAAATGCTGGGATTACAGGCACGAGCCATCTAGCCCCACCCATTCTTGTTTTTAATATGGCCCTAGTGAGATCTCTATAAAAACCTCAAATGACATCTCCACACCTCTGAGTAATACGAATCTCCTGCTTCAAAGTTAACTTATTATTTTCTTAAATTTACTTTTTCCCTCCAGACCACATGGGTCATTTTTACTTCTTTAAGAATTGACCAAGAGTAAAATTAACAACCCTAACTGCCTGTGACTTAACCGGGAGAGATCTGTGACTTTTTGTGGACAGGGCATCTTCGCAAGCAGGAATATCTTATACATCGAGCTAAGATAAGAACCCTGTGAGGAGCAGACTGCATAGGCCGGGCCTCCTTGGTGTCCTCCTCACCTGACCCCAGGGCACAGTCAGTACAGGCCCAGCATTCAGCTCCACATCCAGGAAAGGTCACCCAGGGACAGATCCTCCCATGAATTTTTTCCGCCTCCTTTATTTGCTTAAATTAGTCCTTTTGTTATAAAGAACCATAGACTGCCATTTCAAATGATCCCTGGCTGGGTTTTGTGTGGATCAGTCCAAGAATGTAATACAATTGCTTCTCCAATTGCTCCCAGGGAAAGTCCTCCACTCCTTACAGCCTGCCTGCAAATCCAGGGTGGTGAGCAGAGACTTCTGGGGATTAGAGAGCAGCTCCCTAGTCATTTCCTATTGATAGTTTAATATGATAAAAGTTTGTGGCCAGGAATGGTGGCTCATGTCTGTAATCCCATCACTTGGGGAGGCCAAGGCAGGAAGATTGCTTGAGCCCAGGAATTCAAGACCAGTCTGGGCAATACAGGGTGACCCCCCCTTTCTACAAACATATATATTTTTAATTATCCGGGCATAGTGGCACGTGCCTGTGGTCCCAGCCACTTGGGAGGCTGAGGCAGGGGAACTGCCTGAGCCTGGGAGGTCCTGGCTGCAGTGAACCATGAGAGCACCACTGCACTCCAGCCTGGGTGACAGAGCAAGCTCCTGTCTCAAAAAATTAAAAAATAAAATAAAATTTGTTATATAACCTTGAACAAGAAAGGCAAGAGCAAGCCTTAGCAAAATAATGCACAAGTTATTATTTTATAGGAAATAAGATTCAAATCATATTAATAGGCAGAAAGGAAATCAATCCTCACAGTGGCAAGGTGAGTTTATTCTTGGAGATTGAAGAAAAAATACAGCCATCATCCACAGGACCAGAGTTCCCCACCCCCCCACATCCCACCGCAACCCTCTGTCAATTACTCAGAACTTTCTCACCTGCAAAGTCTTTTCCAGAAGAGAAAGACATTGATTTTTAGTGGATGCCCGAGGCTTCAGAATTAGTAAAGAACTGCAGAAGTTGTAAAGCGGCTTTCGTTAATTTGTACAGACAGACGCTGGGCTGCTGAGAGAGGGAGGCAGGATGTGGATGCCTCCCTAAGAAGGTCTTGAGTAATGGAAGCAATTTCATCAAAACCAAACATTGTTAATGTTTTATCTGATACATAAAAATTATAGTTCATTATAGTTTTTTTGTTCTTATTGTTACTACGGATGTTTTCTCATGTTTATTGTTCATTGCTTATTTGTGTTCCTGTACCTGCATATTTGTATTCTTTGACCTCTATTATGATACCTGATATTTTATAGCAGTAACGAGAGTGAGCATCCTTGCCATTTTCCTAAATTTACTGGAAATTCCTCTATTGTTTCTCCCTGAAATACGATTTCCACTGTTAATTGCTGATAAAATGCTGCTTTTAAATGAAGCCATATGATTTCCAAGTTACTGAGGATGTTCCTCAGAAATGGATGTTGAACTTCAACAAATGGCCTTTTTAGCAACTATCATATACTTTGACTCCTTAATTACTGATATAGTGAATAACCTGAAACCATTTCCAAATGTTGAGCCATCTTTATATGTCCGAAATATGGCATAGTGTGGTTTTAAGGTTCTGGTAGATTATGTTAGACGATGGTTTTACATGTTTTGGGTTCTGCATTCATATGTAAGATAAGTCTGTAAATTTATTTTTTAGTGCTGTCTTTCAACACTCTTAGAATTACTGACTTACCACTCTCATAGAATGAGTTGCTAATTTGTATGAATGAGTAAATTTCTAACAACTAATTTATCTATGCTTTGCAGTAGCTTAAACATCTCGAATTTTCTGTGCCTCGAAGATTGGATTAGATTTACTGCCCAGACATTGGATCTGGTGCCTACAGGTCAGGGGCAAGGTGGGAGAAAGAGCTCTGTCTTTCTTTATTGTTTCTAACTATTCTTGAACCCAAATTGCTAATATTTTCAGAAGAGTTACTTATCTAAGCCACATTTTCGCATGTATTGGTATAAATGTATAGTTAGCATTCATTTAAAATTGTTAAATCTCTTTATTGTCTGAGTAAACACCTCCTCATTACTGATATTGCATATTGTATTGTCTATATGGTCTTCTTAAACAGCTCTGAAGACAATATTTTTGCTTTCAATGTTATTAATTTTTGCTTTTATCTTCATTATGTTTATTCCTTTAGCATTGCAATTCATCTGCCTTCTGAAGTGAAATGAATAGTGCATATATTTTAAATCTTTCAAAACTTGAAAGGTTTAGTATTTTGTCTTCACTGTCACATATTTCTAAGTATTTATTAACTTATTTTTATGTGATATAATCACATCATAAATAATGTATGGGTACTGAAGAATAACAGTTGGAAAGTTTTCTCTACTATCCCTGTTTACCACATACTTTTTACTTACCTCTTTAATCTGAGTTTTTAGAAGCATTTCTTTTTAAAAATTGCTTCTTTGTGGTAATTTTACTATCTTCCTTGACTCTGTTTTGTTTTTGCCATCTTTTAGTTATCTATTTCTTGTTTCATTGTATAGGTTCAGAATTTCTACTCTGGGAACTTTATTCACACTTTTCTTTTGGCCTGATATGTAACTAATTTTTTGTATGTGAATATTTCACCGTCAACTTACTTTTAACTGGAGCCAATTTTTAGAAAACTTCTATATTCATAACTCAAAATAAAATAAATATAAATATACTTTTAGATATATATTTTCAAAGCTATATTAAAATATATTGTATGATTTTAAATAGATTTTGATTGATTAGTAAATTATGGAGTTCAGTGGATCTTAATACTTAAGTCTTCAGCATTTATTTGCTTTCCTACTCATGTCACTGTTATGGGCTAAATTGTCTCCCTATCAAAATTCATATGTTGAAATCCTAACACCCAACACCTATAACCTTATTTGAAGATAAAGTCTTTAAAGAGGTGATTAAGTTAAAATGAGGCCTTTAGAGTGAGATTCTAATCTAAAATGACTGATGTTCTTAGAAGAAGAAGAGACACCAGGGGCTCATGCACACAAAAAAGGTCAAGTCAGACTCAGTGGGAAGGCAGGCAGCCACCTGCAAGCCAGGGAGAGAGGCCCCAGAAAAAACCAAACCTGCTGATACCTTGATCTTGGATTTCCAGCCTCCAAAACTGAGAAACTAAGTTTCAGCTGCTTAAGCTACCCTATCTGTATTCTGTCAGCCCTAGTGGACTAATGCAGTCACTCAGTGGAATGAAGTTCCTGCTACAGTTTTATGACTGAGGCCAAATGCATTTGCTATTCATCAGTCGCACCCGAACTGTTGATTTTCTTAAGTTACAGAAATGTTTCTCAGTCCTTAAATCTCCATCAAAAGTAGAAAAATAAAAAATAGTCCAAGTTCAATCAATTTATTCATTTGTGTAACTTGACTGTTCCTAACAGACATTATCTCATTGCTCATTCTTTTCTCTCTGCCTAAAATTTACCAAACCACAGCTGACCGAATTGAGGTTGGTAGTTGGTCCAAGGCTAAGAATTCGGGTCTTCTGACCCCTGGTTAATGCCCTTTTGTACTTACTACACCATTCCTTATATAGACTCGGATTTGTCTAGAAAATTTACTTTTCTCTCTACCCTAACAAACCGAATTGCATGATACTCAAACAACTGCCTTTTGTGCTTTGTGAAATGAATACTTCTGAAGCCTATCATATGGTTTCTGATGCCTTTTTATCCAGAATAAATCAGGGTTACTTTATTATAAATAATACAATCTAGGAAGAGGGTATTTCTTTCAGGACCTCTGTACCGACAAGTCTGCAAATACTATTGGTTTCTTCAGATCAGTCCTCTTCTGATGGAAAAGGGAAAGAATTTCTTAGATCTGAAATATTTAAGGATATAACCAAGATAGAATATTGAAAGTTTAAAACTGAAATTCACAGAAACTGCTTGAGGCCTACGTTGCCTTTAATATTCCTTTGACTAAAAGTCATTATATAATTATGCAGTAAGTCTTTGCACTATAAATCAATGGAATTCATATTAAGTAGCTTTCTTTGAAAGAGGTTAAGAGAAAGAATGGGATTGAGAAAGAGTAAACTGAGGAAAAGTGTTGTCAAGAGTAAACTGAGGAAAAAGGATTGATTTTGCCTGTCTGACACAACTTTTGTTATTATTTTCCTTTCCAGAGTCACTAAAGATAATGCAGATAAGCAAACGGAAGAAAATACTCATTTGTGATTGCACCAACCCCAGCAATAAATAATATTGCTTATGGACATATTTTCAGTCAGTTTTCAATAAATATTGTTTGTAAATAAAATTCTGTTTGAATTGGTGCTTTAGGTTGGGTTTCCTTGGAAAAAGACCTAGAGACGGCCGGGCGCGGTGGCTCAAGCCTGTAATCCCAGCACTTTGGGAGGCCGAGACGGGCGGATCACAAGGTCAGGAGATCGAGATCATCCTGGCTAACCCGGTGAAACCCCGTCTCTACTAAAAAATACAAAAAACTAGCCGGGCGAGGTGGCGGGCACCTGTAGTCCCAGCTACTCAGGAGGCTGAGGCAGGAGAATGGCATAAACCCGGAAGGCAGAGCTTGCAGTGAGCTGAGATCCGGCCACTGCACTCTAGCCTGGGCGACAGAGCAAGACTCCGTCTCAAAAAAAAAAAAAAAAAGACCTAGAGACAGGGATTCAAGTGCTGGTCATTTATGTGGGTGAAGATGTCAGGAGACACAGGAAGGATAGGGGAAAAGTAAGACAAGGCATAGAAGGCAGCCAAAAAAGTGTACGAACAAAGATATTACCACTGTGGTAGCTGAAATGTTCCAAATGAGGAACTCTGGGAGCCAGCAGGGAATATGGACCTCAAAGCTATCTTAACAAAGTGGTGAGTAACCTCACCACTGGGGTTACATCGTGAACTCCACCAGTTATTAAATGGGTGTTCATCAAGGGGTATAATTGGCCTGCTAAGCACACGTGCAAAGAACATTTAGACAAAGAGAAGTCGATGCTGGAAATTGGAAGCATAGCAAGCACATGCTGGAATAGTGAGGGTGAAGATACACAAGTGTGGCATATATAATACACAGCATCTGTTACAAATATAACCTTATTTGGTAACTTGCTTTATTCATTTATTATACCTTGAATCTTTTATAGAATACTAAATGCTCTGAGTATGATATTAATTGTCAGTCCTTTTGGCTACATACTAGTCTATTGAATGATTGCATAAATCTCTGATTGTTGACACTTGAGGATTCTACTTTTTCATTATAATATACAAATTATGATAAGCATTCTTGTATTAAAATCTGTTGTGCACATATGACAATATTATGATAAATAGCTATCATTTGAATTACTGCATCAAAGGATATGTAACATTTTATGACTTTTGATTTGTATCACAAAGTTGATCTTTAGAAATATTGTACTAATTTACACAATTAGCAACGTATGTCATTTCTGCAGTTTCCTGCCCAATACTGATCTGAAGGGTGAGTCCCACCCACATAGACTTGGGGATGACTCTGCCGCCCCAGGCAGCCTGGAGGGTAGAGCATCAGTCAAAGAGTAGTCTCAGGCCTTAAGATCTGACAGAATTTGCCTTGCCAGGCTTTGTTCTTGCTTGGGAACTGTCACCTCTTTCTTCCTTCTGATTTCTCCCATTTGCAGTGGGAATGTCTATCCTAGGCCTGTTCACCATTGTATTTTGAAAGCACATGAACTTGTCAGATTTTACAGGTTTGTAGCTGGAGAGGAATTTTACCTCAGGATGAATCATACCTACAGTCTCCCCTATATCTGATTTAGGTAATATTTAGATGAGACTTTGGACTTTAGGGTTGATGCTGGAATTAGTTAAAACTTGGAGGGCCATTGGGATGAAATGCATGTATTTTACATGCAAGAAGGACATGAATTTGGGGAGTCCAGGGACAGAATGCTACAGACTAGATGTTGTTATCCCCCAAATCATATGCTGGAGCCCTAACCTAAAAAGTGATGTTACTTGCAGATGGAGCCTTTGAGAGACAATTAGGTTTAAGATGCGGTCTGGAAGCCCCGAAGACACCAGAGAGATTGCTCTTGCTGTGTCTCCCCGACATGAGTATGGCAGGCCAGATTTCTAGTAGCAACCAGAACAGTCTGTTTCCACTAACTTTTTACTGTAATTTTGATGAATGCATAAGTTAAACATTAAAGAACAAGAGAAACTGGGAGTATGAGGGCGGGAATGTGAAAACAAACCTATTAAGACCCTGCCTGGGTTTTCTCAGACCCTAAAGTCTGATCAAATAATAGCATTCTTACACATATGCTTTGTATCAGGACACACTTAAGAAACTTTCCAAGACTCTAGAGAAAGTTTTCCAGACTCTAGGCTCTAGTTAAAGATTAGACATAGATTGAATGAAACTCTGCTTGTGGGTGAACTCCCACACATAGGCATGGAGCTTAAAATATACATGAGCACTAGAAAAAAATCTTGTAACTTTGAGTCTATCTGGTGAGTTACTCTTTCTCCCTGTAACCAGTTGTAGAAATAAACTCCCCTTTTCTAAGTCTGTCTGCATCTGGCTATTGGACCACGAGAATAAGCAGCTGGACCTCATTCTTCTCAGGAACATGAGCACATAGCAAGAAGGTGGCTGTCTACAAGCCAGGAATAGAGCCCTTTCCAGAACCTGATCATGCTGTCACTCTGATCTTGGACTTCCAGCCTCCAAAACTGTGAAAAATAAATTTCTGTTGTTTAAGCTACCCAGTCTATTGTATTTTGTTACAGCAACCCAAACAGACTAATACATCTGGTGTCATTTCACAGCTGAGATGTAATGCCTCCTGATGATACACTGGCTAGTAACAAAATACCAGGCAAGGACTGAGTTGGAGAGACAAGATAGCAGAGCCGGTGGGAATTATGGGGAGTTAGTGTGGGTGAACTTCAACTAATACAAAACAAGAGACAAGAGAAAGATAGGCACTTGCATTTCTCCCTTTTACCTATCTTCCATGGACTACTCTGAGGTTATGATTCCTCTTTACAATTCTTCGGGAGAGGTAATGAAGGCCAAGCTAACATGCCCATGGAACAATCCGCTGGATCTGCTTCCAACTCATTGTGTTTCATGTCTTTCTTTGCCTCACTTTTCTTTTTTCCTTTACCTTAACACACAAGGGTTTGCACCTCTATAGGCAGCAATCCTTTAATTGTTGCCCCAGGCTCTGTTTTCTAGAGGACCCATGCTAAGAAATGAGTTTTTGACAAGCACCATATATTGCTTCTCAGCCTTTTGACAAGATCAAGTGTGATAAAGATGATATATTTTTATTATGATAGAAAGAAATCCAGTGACCTTATTAAAAAAACAAAAATAACACAACACGCAAAAAAATATGGTGTTGGGTCATTTTATGTTTAAGATGGTTGTTTAATACCATTGTCTTTCAGAAAGCAAGTGATAAAGTTTCCAATTATATCCTTGTATAAACACAAAGGCTGAATAATAAAATATTCTTTATAAATTCATGCCTTTTAGACAATTATACCCAAGTAATATAAGTGAATTACAAAGTATAAACTTAGGAGGAGGTCTCAAATATGGAGTCCTTGAACGTATTCATTTTAATGCTTGTCATTGACATAAATTCATTTTAAAAGCTAAACTGAATGTGCAAATAATATGAAATAAAGAGAAATATATGATATTTTGAATAAAATTAAGATTCAGAATGATATCATTCTATAATGTAAAGTATCTCTAGCTTTCAGAGAATACTTAAATACATTGACAAGGTGAATTTCATCAAAAATAAGTCTAAAGCCCCACATTTTCCTTTGGAAAATAAAATCTACATGAACTGGGTAGAAAGAACCTATTTTAGCAGCAAAGATTAAATCTAGGAACTTTAGTTGATCACAACATTTACATGAATCTCCTCTTCAAGAAGATGCATCAATAGGAGCACAGTGTCCAGATGACCTGAAAGAATAGTCTGCCATGCTCAATTTTATAAGACTTTTTCAGGAATATTGATTCCAGCTCTGGAAGACAATGTAAGACTGTTAAAATAACCGACATATTCAGAAAAAAAAAAGGCTAAAAGATTGAGGATCTGAAAAGCATGTTATATGAAGAGTGAATGGTTTGAAAGGAATAAGAATGTTTAACTTAGAGAAGCAAAGGTTCCTGGAAGATTTCACAACTATCTTCAAATAGGGCTATTTCAGGTCATTCTAAGGGAGAGTCAGATTTCAGATCTGAAATTGCAGATTTCAGATCATTCTAAGAGGGAAATTTCCAATGATGATGGCCAAACATGGAATGAGAAACCCTATGGGGCAATTACCTCCTCATGACTGAAGTATCTAAACAGATGTTGCATGACCAATTAATTCATTTGTCATTATTCTGCTTTGTGGCTGGGATGATGGACCAATGACCTCTACAGGTCCCTTCAACTGTGAGTTACCTCCCTGAGGATCCTCAAAATATCCTTAATTTTGAAATTTTGAACATTTTAGGTCATAAAAGCAACCTGTAAAATATAGCTTGAAAACGATATCATGTGACTTATCATATGATATCATGATTATCATCTAACTCTAACCTCAATAAATTATTAAAGTAAGAAAAATCCATATATATATTCAAAGCTTAAGACAACTAAATAACTATGTTATACAATTGTACAACGTGCATTCTTACTTTAAATGTCATTGGCAACAAGGAGTCATCAATATCTAGAAAGAAGTTGGACTGTGCTGCTACAATAACAGAACTGAAATTTGATAGAGAATTCAGATAGAGAAAAACATATCTGGATTTCTTATCAAAACTGGGACAATCACAGCTAGAGTAGGAATTCCAAGAGGCAAGAAGGCAGTGCAGTTATTTCTCACCCTAAAGAAGCAGAGAAAGACAAAATGTAGGAGTGCGCATAGCCCAAAACTGTTAGAGAAAACAGATCCCCCAAGCCTGGAGTGAAATCAGGATTCAGCAATGGAAACAATACAAATAGGTATCAGAAATGAGATGTGGAGCCAAGAATCTGGCCAGGGAGATAAAAGCAGGATCTGGGAAACAGCCTAGAACTGTCTGCCCTGGGTACCCATTTATATGAAGTTTTCTGAATATGGGGTTGGACATTTATAGCATTAAAACTGATAACTAAATAGGAGTGTGTGTGTGTGTGTGTGTGTGTGTGTGTGTGTGTATGCCTTTATTTATTTTATAAACCATTCTTATCAAAGACTTCTTCAGTGTAAGATTACAACCTTCCTTTTCTTTTTTGGTGTTTAATATCCTCTCTTTTATAAAATAATGATAAAACAATGCAAATAATTTGTTTCGTTTAATGTTTTCAATGGCAATAAGAAATACCGACAAACTTGAAAACAACGCAAAGAATTTGTTTTGCTTAATGTCTTCAATGGCAATAAGAAATACCGACAAACCTGGGCCATCCCTTCCATTAGCTTTTCTTGTAATTTCATTAGTCCATGAAATTTTAAAATCTGGAAGTGGTTGACCCAGAACATGCATTCATATTTGCAATTTTGGTGAGGCAGTCAGGATGATATATTTTGACTAAAGAGAAAAGTTTGAAAAGAATCAATCTAGCAATAATTATACAAATTATTTCTATCATAAAACATCGTTTTATTAATGATGAGACATTAAAAAATTTTAAATTAACATTAAAATATTACAAAGACTTCATAGGGTTCTTTTTTGTTTCATTTTGTTATTTTGGTAATGCTTTGGTGAATGCCAGTTAACTAACTTTCTTCTTCTATGAGTTGTACATGCACATTTACAAAATGCAAATAAGAAAAAAATCAAAGATAATTATTTTCAATATTTAGATTTATCAAACTTAAAATATTAAATACCATTACCCCTAAATATATCTAAACATATAAAAATTTTTAATATTTTAATATCAAGTAAAATGTATCTATGGCATAAGATGATAGATAGTTTGAATCATGTGACTATGAATTAGGCTAGGTACTTATTCCAACTACTGTATGGATATTTTGAGTATTAAAATGTCTCCTTAATATTAACCATATGCATGTTTATGCTTATAAAATTTAAGAAGCAGTGTGTTAGCCATTAGGCCACAGGTAAACATGTTTTTGTTTCTGAGCCTGTTTCAAAATCTCATTATCTGGGTTCGGCACTGTGGCTCATGCCTGTAATCCCAACACTTTGGGAGGCCGAGGTGGGTGGATCACGAGGTCAGGAGATGGAGACCAGCCTGACCAACATGGTGAAACCTCGTATCTATGAAAAACACAAAAATTAGCTGCGTATGGTGGGGAATGACTGTGATTCCAGCTAGTCAGGAGGCTGAGGAAGGAGAATCACTTGAATGTGGGAGGTGGAGGTTGCAATGAGCCAAGATCATGCCACTGCACTCTAACCTGGGCGACACAGCAAGACTCCATCTCAAAAAAAAAAAAAAAAAAATCTCATTATGAGGAGAAAATGATATAATGAATACACAACTGTAAGTTGTTGTTAATAAAAATTATACATCATGTCACAATACTAAAGTGAAACCAAACATAATTTAACACTATTCCTAAGCAAACAATTAAAATACATATCAAAATCTTAGTGTTTTATTTTTCACTATGTTCAATTTTCACTATGTAATTGTTACATGTCACTATGTAACAAAGTTACAGAGTTCCAATTGATAGAATGCTAGCTAATATGTTGCCTACCTTATCTAACCACCAATATTGTCCGAATCAAAATGTACATATCAAAAATGAAGAAATTAAACATGACACGTGACATTCATGTAGAGGTTAAAATTATCATTTCTGCAAGAGCTAAATTAGAAGCCCTAAAACAATGTTTGTCATTTTCTTTTAATAACATGTTCCAAATTAAGAAAGCAGCATGTTAAGCATAAATCTTAATGTATGAACTTCCTTAGGGAATGAAATAAATTCTGGGTGACTAAGTTGTTTTAAAAATAACTTTGCATTCATTAATGTTAAATAATATTGAAGAAAACCTTAACACCAGCTCACCATTGTACTTTCAGCTTCATAAATGAAGTGTCACCAAAAAAGTTAATCAGATAACATTTATATAATTTCACATTTAAGATAATTTTCCTTCGAATCATCTGCCAAAATTCGAGAGAGAAATGGAATCTTTTCTCTGCATAATTTTCCCCAGCAGACTGCCATTGCCAGCAGCAGTTGGTTAATAATAGATGCTCAGCATCTTATAATATTACTGGTATAGACAGCACAGAGCCTAAGGTTAACACAGAGGTCACTTAGGGTCATTCTGCTCAATAGATCTGCAATAATAATTTGCTAAAGCTCTGTTCCTTATAGTTTGAAAAATGTAATGTCTTTCCTAAGACTTCTAAAAACTCCCAGGAGTTTTCCCCAATCTGACTCTGAGCTTCTGGTCCCAATATTATCTTAGTTTAGGATAGCCTTGCCATCTCATATATGCTGTTTCTGTTCTGCCTTGTGCCAATGCAGATGTAAAAAGTCTCTCTTCTTTAATGTCTACAAAATTCACTCATTTATTTTGGTGTCTAACAAACTCTACTAAAAATTTGGGTTATGAGAAGTAATTATATTGTCAAAAGAGAAACTTTAGTTGAATTAAATTTAAGAGTTTCATTCATGAATCAGATAGCCTACCGAGCCAGAGTAGGCTCAGACTCCAGTGCAACAACATGGTGGAAGGAGATTCATGGGCAGAAAAAGGAAAGTGATATACAGAAAATGGAAGTGAGGCATAGAAACAGCCAGACTGGGGCCGGGCATGATGGCTCACGCCTGTAATCCCGGCACTTTGAGAGGCCAAGGAGGGCAGATCACAAGGTCAGGAGATCAAGACCATACTGGCTAACATGGTGAAACCCCGTCTATACTAAAAATCCAAAAAATTAGCTGGGTATGGTGGCGGGTGCCTGTAGTCCCAGCTTCTAGGGAGGCTGAGGCAGGAGAATGGCGTGAACCAGGGAGGCGGAGCTTGCAGCGAGCTGAGATTGCACTCCAACCTGGGCGCTGGGTGACAGAGCGAGATTCTGTCTCAAAAAAAAAAAAAAGAAACAGCCAGATTGGTTACAGCTTAGCACTGGTCTTATATGAACACAGTTTTAACAGTTGGCCACCTTTTATTGGCCAAAACTCTGTGACTGGCAAAAGAGTAGGCTACAGTGTGTTTGCAGTTCCATTTAGGTTACAGTCCATGATGTACAGAGGAACCTTTAGGCTGAACTTAAGATATATAAGGAGGCAGCTTTACTTGGTTTAACAATATCAGAGAAACTTCCAATTTAATGTTAGGGATTCTTCTTTCTCAAATACCTTCTCATTCCTTATTCTTCTCCTCTTCCTTTTTCTCTTTCTATTACTAATTTCCTATTTTTGGAAATCTATCTCCTGAGCTCCAGTCTCCCACCATGCTACTTTAACCTCCATGCTAGCTGCTGCTTCTCCTCATCTGATTTACCTATCTTGTTTGTCACACAAGGTAGGAAAATATAACTTGCTCAAGCTTTTTAATGCAGACCAGTTCAAGTTCCCCTGAACAGTATTGCCTTTCACAGTGCCTACAAAAGCCAACATCAGCGTCATTTCTTTAAAATTCAGAAGTGTTTTTCAGTTTAAAGGCTCACAAGTAAAGTTCCGAATTACTTAGGATGATGTAACCTAAAATTACCATGGTCAAATATTCTCTACTGAATGACTACGGTGAAGACTAAATTCTCTGGAGCTGACTTAAAGCAACTAGGCCCTACCAAAGAATGCACATATGTTAGGGAGTTAGGGGTATAAGCCTGGTAATGGTGTGTAGGCAGCAGCCAAAGTTCAAGAGTTCTAGATATGCATGAAATACTTATTCATCATCTGAGTCAAATATTCTTAGCTTTTCCTTATTTATGCCCAGTCACACTAGGGAAAAATCAGTTATTAAATCGGTCACTTCAGCTTGAAAGGCCAGGTCACCTACAAAGGGAAACCTATCAGACTAACAGCAGACCTCTCAGCAGAAACCCTACAAGCTAGAAGAGATTGGGGGCCCATATTCAATGTTCTTAAAGAAAAGAATTTCCAATCCAGAATTTCATATCCAGACAAATGAAGCTTCATAAGCAAAGGAGAAATAAGATCTACTTTTGACAAGCAAATGCTGAGGGAACTCATCACCATTAGGCCTGCCTTGTAAGAGCTTCTAAAGCAAGCACTAAATATGGAAAGGAAAAGATGTTACCAGTCACTACAAAAACACACTAAAGTAAGCACACCAGTGAGACTATAAAGAAACTACATAACCAGGTCTGCAAAATAATCAGCTAGCATCATGATGACAGGATCAAATTAAAATGTAAATGGGCTAAATGTCCCAATTAAGATACAGAATGGCAAGAATGGCAAGCTGAATAAAGAGCTAAGATCATTTGGTATGCTGTCTTTAAAAGACCCATCGTAAGTACAAAGACACATAGGCTCAAAATAAAGGCATGGAGGAAAATTTACAAAGCAAATGGAAAACAGGAAACAGCAGGGGTTGTAATCCTAGTTTCTGACAAAACCAACTTTAAACCAACAAAGATCAGAAATGACAAAGAAGGCCATCACATAATGGTAAAGGGCTCAATTAAACAGGAAGAGCTAACTATCCTAAATATACATGCACCCAACATAGCAGCACCCAGATTAATAAAACACGTTTTAGAGACTTACAAAGAGATTTAGACTCCCATACAATAATAATGGGAGACTTCAACACCCCACTGTCATTATTAGACAGATCACTGAGACAGAAAATTACCAAAGATATTCAGGACCTGAACTCAGCTCTGGATCAAGTGGACCTGATAGATATCTACAGAACTCTCCACCCAAAAACAGAATGTACATTCTTATCACCTCATGGCACATACTCTCAAATTGATCAGATAAATGAAAACACTCCTCAGCAAATGCAGAACAACTGAAATCATAACAGTCTCTCAGACTACAGTGCAATATACTCAAGATTAAGAAATTCATTCAAAACCACAAAACTACATGAAAATCGAAAAACCTGTTCCTGAATGACTCTTGGGTATATAATGAAATTAAGGCAGAAATCAAGAAATTCTATGAAACTAATGAAAACAAAGAGACAACATTCCAGAATCTCTGGGGGCCCAGCTAAAGCAATGTTATAGCACTAAATGCCCATAAAGCTAGAAAGCTAGAAGAGATCTCAAGTTAAGAATATACTATCTCAACAACAACAACAACAAAACTAGAGAACCAAGAGCACACAAACCCCAAAACTAACAGAAGACAAAGAAAAAAATATTATACCTGAAAGAGATAGAGAGATAAAAAAAATTCAAAAGATCAAAATATCCAGGAGCTATTTTTTTAAATAATAACAATAATAATAATAAAATAGACCACTGGCTAGACTAACAAAGAAGAAAAAACAGAAGAAAAAAATAAACACATTCAAAAATGATAAAGGGTATATCACCACTGACCCCACAGAAATACCAGCAACCATCAGAGAACACTATTACACCTCTATGCACATAAACTAGAAATTCTGGAAAAAAATGGATAAATTCCTGGACACATACACACTCCCAAGACTGAACCAAGAAGAAATTGCATCCCTGAATGGACCAATAACAAGTTCTGAAATTGAGGCAGTAACAAATAGCCTGCCAACAAAAAAAGCCCAGGACCAGATGGACTCATGTCTGAATTCTACCAGAGGTACAAAGAAGAGTTGGTACCATGTCTACTCAAACTATTTCAAAAGATTGAAAAGGAGAGACTCCTCCCTAACTCATTCTATGAGGCCAGGATCATCCTGATACAAAAACCTGCCAGAGATACAACAAAAAAAGAAAACTTCAGGCCAATATCTTTGACCAACATCCATGCAAATATCCTCAATAAAATACTGGCAAATCAAATCCAGCAGCACATCAAAAAGCTTATGCACCATGATCCTTCATTCCTAGGATGCAGCTTGGTTTAACACAGGCAGATGAATAACTGTAATTCATCACATAAACAGAACTAAAGACAAAAACCATATGATAATCTCAATAGATGCAGAGAAGACCTTTGATAAAATTCAACATCCCTTCATTTTAAAAACTCTCAATTAACCAGGTATTGATGGAACATACCTAAAAATTATGGGAGCCATTTATGACACAACCACAGTCACTATCATACTGAATGGGCAAAACCCGGAAACATTCCCCTTAAAAACCAGCACAAGACAAGGATGCCCTCCTTCACCACTCCTATTCAATATTGGAAACTCTGGCCAGGGCAATCAGGCAAGAGAAAGAAATAAAGCATATTCAAATAGGAAGAGAGGAAGTCAAATTGTCTCTGTTTTCAGATGACATGATTCTTTATCTAGAAAACCCCATCGTCTCAGCCCAAAAGCTTCTTAAACTGACGAGCAACTTCAGCAAAGTCTCAAAATACAAAATCAATGTGCAAAAATCACAAGCATTCCTATACACCAACAATAGACAAGCAGAGAGCCAAATCATGAATGAACTCCCATTCACAATTACTACAAAGAGAATAAAATACCTAGGAATACAGCTGATAAGGGATGCGAAGGACCTCTTCAAGGAGAACTACAAACCACTGCTCAGGGAAATCAGAGAAGATACACACAAATGGAAAAATATTCCATACTTATGGATAGCAATAATATCATTAAAATGGCCATACTACCCAAAGTAATTTACAGATTCAATGCTATCTCCATTAAACTACCATTAACATTTTTTACAGAATTAGAAAAATCTACTTTAAACTTCATATGGAACAAAAAAAGAGCCCAAATAGCCAAGACAATCCTAAGCAAAAAGAACAAAGCTGGAGGCATCACACTACCTGATTTCAAACTATATCACAAGGCTACAGTAAACAAAACAGCATGGTACTGGTACAAAAACAGACATATAAACCAATGGAACAGAATAGAGAACTCAGAAATAAGACCACACACCTACAACCATCTGATATTTGACAAACCTGACAAAAACAAGTAATGGGGAAAGGATTCTCTATTTAATATATGGTTTTGGGAGAACTGCTTAGCCATATGCAGAAAATTAAAACTGGACCCCTTCCTTACACCATATATATAAAAATTAACTCAAGATGGATTAAAGACTAATATAAAACCCAAAATTTGGTTGGTCATGGTGGCTCACACCTGTATTCCCAGAACTTTAGGAGGCTGAGGCAGGTGGATCATGAGGTCAAGAGTTCGAGACAAGCCTGACCAACATGGTGAAACCCCATCTCTACTAAAAATACGAAAATTAGCCAGGCATGGTGGTGTGTGCCTGTAATCCCAGCTACTCAGGAGACTGAGGCAGGAGAATCACTTGAACCTGGGAGGCAGAAGTTGTAGTGAGCCGAGATTGTGCCACTGCACTCCAGCCTGGGTGGCAGAGCAAGACTCCAAAGAAAAAAAAAAATACACCCCAAACTATAAAAAACCCTGGAAGAAAATCTAGGCAATAGGCAATACCATCCAGGATATAGGCACAGGCAAAGATTTCATGATGAAAATGCTTAAAGCAATTGCAACAGAAGCAAAACTTGACAAATGCTATCTCATTAAACTAAAGAGCTTATGCACAGCAAAAGAAACTATCATCTGAGTGAACAGACAACCTACAGAATGGGAGAAAATTTTTGCAATCTATCCATCTGACAAAGGTCTAATATCTGGAGTCTACTAGGAACTTAAACAAATTTACAAGAAAAAAAAACAACCATTAAAAAGTGGGCAAAGGAAATGAATAGACACTTCTCAAAAGAAGACATTCATGTGGGCAACAAATATATGAAAAAAGGCTCATCACCACTGACTATTAGAGAAATATAAATCAAAATTACAATGAGATACCATCTTCTCCTAGACAGAATGGCTATTACTAAAAAGTCAGAAAACAACAGATATGGGCCAGGTTGCAGAGAAAAAGGAACGCTTTTACACCCTTGGTGGGAGTGTAAATTAGTTCAACCGTTGTGGAAGACAGACCAGAGTTTTCTCACAGACCTAGAGGCTGAAACATCATTTGACCCAGCAATCCCATTACTAAGCATATACCCAAAGGAACATGAATCATTCTCTTATTAAGATACATGCACACGTATGTTCATTGCCCCACTATTTACAGTAGCAAAGACATGGAATCAACCCAAATGCCCACCAATAATAGACTGGATAAAGAAAATGTGGTACATATACATCATGGAATGCTATGCAACCATAAAAAGAAACAAGATCATGTCTTTTGATCTCCACGGATGGCACAAACTAATGCAGGAACAGAAAACCAAACACTGCATTTTGTCATTTATAAACAGGAGCTGAATAATGAGAACACGTAGAGACATGGTGGTGAAGAACACACACTGAGGCCTATTGGGGTTGGGGGTGAGGGGAGAGAGAGCATCAGCAAGAATAGCTAGTGGATGCTGGGCTTAATACCTAGATGCTGGGTTGATCTGTGCAGCAAACCACCATGGCACACGTTTCCCTTTGTAACAAACCTGCACATCCTGTGTGTGTACCCTTGAACTTAAAATAAAAGTTGAAGTAAAAAAAAAAAAAAAAAGATACTTAAGTGAGTGGGGGAGGCAGAGTGCACACACATAAAAGATTACCCCTTATTATGAATTCTGTAGCAATTTTTCTTAGATAAATAACACATTTTTCTTACTTTCACCATTAGCTACCCAAATAAACAGTTAAGTAGATTTCCACTTCCAATCACGAAGGAGTATTAGAATCCAGAATTAATCGCCTGCCATAAACAATTAGAAAACTAAAAAAGATATAGAAAATACACACTATTTTCATATGTTCGACTACATAGGTAGTGCAAGGCTGTGATGGCAGAGAGAGAATGCACACGATACGGTAAACCTTGTAATTGTTCACATTTTCTAATTGAGGCAATTACCAGACAGCAGCATGGGGCAAGGGGTGAGAGTGATCTGGAACAGCCTAGTGAAAGAGCTCAGATTTCAGAGAGGCAGAAGTGGCTAAAATGTCCACAGACATAGAATACGCAGAGAAAACACTACAGAAATTTATTTTGGGGTAACTTTAAGTCTGTGGCTGAATATCCCTCTGTACATACACAGGGAGAACCCCCCATGATGCCAAGCTAGGGGAAACTTCTAGGAAAGGAGAAACTGTAGAAAACTGTAGGTGGAAAATTCTAGAGTTCACATAAGGCCTGGAGTCATTCAAGCTTCCAGTAGCTACAGTGAAAGGCCTGTTAGAAAAAAATGTCGAACACACTCAAAAGTGTTTTTATCTATTCTCTTACTCAACAATCCAATCAGCACAGAAGACACTGTGACCAGATGTGTGAGGGTTTACCCCACACACCAAGTGGCAGACACCAGCTGGGTTTCCTCTAATTCAGTTAAAATCTGGCAATGTCTTCCCGGGAAAAATGTCAGATCCCACAGGGTGAAGGCTGAATCCCGCAAGACTGTCCCTACCTTCAGATACCAGTCACAAGTTTGGGCCTCCAGAACTTCTGACTGAGCAGCTTCAAGTTGGGGTTCTCACAACTCCCTCTTTGGATCCCATTTATTTGCTACAGTGGCTCACAGAACTCAGGGAAACACATTTACCAGCTTATTATGAGGTATATTACAAAGGACACAGATGAAGAGACACATGGGATGAGGCACAGGGGAAGGGGAACAGAGCTTCCTTGCCCTCCCCAGATGCACCGCCCACCAGCAACCTCCATATGTTCAGCTATCCTAAAGCTCTCAAACTCTGTCTTCTTGGGCCGTATATGGAGACTTCGTTGTACAGGCATGGCTGAATGATGGACAGGCATGATTGAACGATGGACAACCATGTCACAATGTGATTGGACAAAAAGGGCATGATCTAAAGCCTGCAAAGGCTTGCTGTTCAGACCCTTCTTGGTCTCTCTGTGCAGCATTCCTTCCTCCAGGGTACAGGGTACAGCCCCCCTGGAATGAGGGTTTATGACCCCCAATGAGGTGAGAGTCCTGCCTTGGGCAGGTGAAAGGAGGACAGGAGGAGATGAGAGACAGATAGAGAGAGAGATTCTGTCTACTATAACAGGGGCTTGGGAGTTATGAGCCAGAAACCATGGTTGAACATCCCAGTGAACAAAAAGAGTATTCATTAGAAACTGCATAAGGGCTAGGCATTAAAACTGGGGCTAAAGTAAAGGTACCTGCTGTTACTTTTAACGTAAAGGAGCTTTAAAACAAGTCTCAAAATGATCAAACTGATAATGAGTTAACCTTTCTGTCTGCCAGAACAAAGTCCAGTACTCGTTGCCAGAAAACAACAAAATCTAAACATTCAAAAATGGAAAATTTTAAATAACTGGATAAAGAGGAAGGGAAAATGTCACTAATAACGAGAAGAAAAGTCAGGCAATTAAAACACACTTAAACATGACATAGATGATCAAATTTATAAATAACAAGGGATGTTAAAACAGTTTACTTGAACTTGCTATATACGCTCAAGGATATAAGAAAAAATTGAAATAATAAGAGAAATAGAGGATACAAAAGAGAACATATTAGAACTTCAAAGAATATAAAAATAAAATTTCTGAAATAAAAACATCACAGAATAAAATTAAAAGCAGATTAGACACTGCATAAGTAAAGATCAGTGAACTGGAAGTAAAAGTAAAAGTAAAACCACTTTCCAAAATGAAATATAGAAAAGGAAATAAAGGTTGAAAAAATGAGCCTCAATGATATGTGGGAAAATATCAAATATTTAATGCATGCATAATGAAGTCTCCATAAGACAGAAAGAACAGGAAAGAAGAAAAAAAAGAGTATCATAGCCAATATTTATCCAAATTTGATGAAAATGGTAAACCCATAGATGAAATATGCTGAATGAATCCTAAGTAGAATTAACATAAAGAAAATCACACATGGCTAATTGTAACCAAATTGCCAAAATCCAGTGATAAAGAAGAAAAATTTTAAAGGAGCCAGAAATAAAAGACATTGTTTCAGTGTAACAAGGAATGATTGCAGATTCATATTAGAGATATGCATTTTAGAAGACAATCAAATGGCAATATTTTAAAGAACTTAAGGGAGAGTGGGGTTTGTGATGCCCCCTAAATATTTTTAATTAATTAAAATTCAATTTTAAAAAATTATTTTTAGAGACAGGGTTTTGCTCTCTTACTCAGGCTGGAGTACAGTGGCACAATCATGGCTCACTGCAGCCTCAACCACTTGGGTTCAAGTGATCCTCCCGCCTCAGTCTCCCAAGTAACTGGGACTGCAGGTGCATGCCATCATGCCTGCCTAAATTTATTTTATTTTTTGTAGAGATGGGGTCTCACTATGTTGCCCAGGCTGGTCTTGAACTTGACCTCAAGTGATCCTCCTGCCTCATCCTCTCAAAGTGTCAGGATTAGAGGTGTGAGCCACCATGCCCAGCACCCCCTAGAATTCCATATCCAGCAAAACATCTTTCAAAAATGAAGGCTAATGAAAACAGAAACTAAGAAACCTGCATCACAAGAAATGTTAAAGGAAGTTCTTGCAAAAGGAAAATGACACTAAAAAGAAACATGTATCTACAGCAAGACAAAGAAGGCTGTAAGTGGTAACACTGTGGGAAAATACTACAATATATGCTTCATTCATTGTTTAATTTTTTTAAACACATGGCCCACCTTCTTCACTGTCTCACATATGTATGTGTAGCATATTGCTTATTCTTCTTGGCTTTTTACAGTGGCCTGCATCACACCCAGAGCCCCTAGTTGCCAATGTCTTAGGAGCCCCTGTAATATCATGTCCTGGAAGCACAAGGGTTGCCCTTCCATGAGAACTGGTGGTTGCTGCCAGAATACATTTTGTGGAAAAGAATAGGAATCATGTGACTCATCATCTAATGGCTCACTTGCCTTCGTTAAAAATGAAAATATGCAATAAGAAAAAATATTTTGGTCTGAAAATGCTTTTTTGGAAAAAAAAAGAAAAAATATATAAATGACTGCTCAAAGTAAAAACTGTAGCAACAGTAATGTATTCTGGAGTTTATCATCTATGAAAATTTAAAATTAATGGCACTATTGTTTTAAAAAGTAGAATGGACTTAAAGTATGTTGTAAGATTTATATTTTATAAAGAAGTTTTATAACACTATTTGAAGATAGACCATAAAACTACATTTTATATTGTAAACCTTACAGTAATTACTAATAGAGACATATAAATAATACATTGATAGTAGATATAAAATGTAATTATAAAAATTGCTTACTCCAAAGGAAGGAAAAATAAAGGAAGATGGCACAAAACAAATGCTGAAAATAAAACATAAGTAACAACATGGCAGGTTTAATTCTACCTCATAGATAATCACAATAATTTTAAATGTTTAAAATGCATCAAAAGGCAGGAAATATCATATTGGATGTAAAGACAAGATTCAACTACATGCTATCTACAAGAAATTCATTTTAAATATTAAAAAATATAAAAATTCACTTTAAATATAAATCTAAATAAATTATAAGCAGCTATCTACAAGAAATTCACTTTAAATATAAAAATGTAGATTAAGAGTAATGGGAAAAGTTATATAATGCAAACACTAATAGAAGGAACCTGGTGTTGCTCTTAACATGAGACAAGAGGGTCTTCATAACAAGAAATACTGCAAGGAATAGAGACAGAAGCTGCATAATGTTAGCACGGTCAATTCATCAAGAAGATATAAAAACACACACACAAATAAATGATCTAGTAACATAATTTCAAAACACATGAAGTAAAAAATGAAAACACAGAAGAAGTAGTTAAAACCATAATTATGTTAAAACCAAAATTATATTTCGAGATGTCAGTACTTCATATTCTAAACAGATTGACAGAACAAGAAGGCAGAGAAATCAATAGAAACACACAAGACCTAAAAAATGTCAAGAATCAACTTGGCCTAACTGACACAGAGAACACCCTGTCCAGCATCTGACAAATATACTTTCTTTTCAAATGCACATGGAATATTCACCAGTAGACACCATGTGCATATCCACAAAACAAATCTCAATATATTTAAAAGGAACAAAATAATTCAAAGTATGTTCTCTGACAATATGCAATTAAATTGAGCAACAAAACAGAACACTATCTATGAAAAGGTCCAAAATACATATTTGGAATTAAATAACATACATCTCAATAGGAAATCACAAGTTATATTAGAAAATATTTTCAATGAATGAAAATTAAAACATGACATAATATAATTTGTGAGAGCGAAGCTATAGATGAAAGCAATAATCTAATCTTCTACAAAAAGAAGCTATAAAAATAAGAGCAAATTAAACTCAACTAGAAAGAAAATATAATTCAAATAACAGCAGAAACCAGTGAAACAAAAGGAAATAGATAAAATCAATAAAAACCTAGTTCTTTAAAAAGAGTAATTAAATTATAAAACATTAGTTAGACTGATCAACAAGGGAGAGAGAATACAAATAAAATACTGATGTCAGAAATTAAATAGAGAACATCACTAGACATCCTACAGACATTAAAAGGGTGATAAGGAAATACGAACAATTTTATGACTACTAAATTAACTGAGATGAAATGTCATGTGCCCATCCTCAATAAATTATGTCAAGGTCATGAAGTACTTTGATTGGCCTAAGTTTCTTTACATGTTTACCTCTGTCATTAGAGGTTCCAATTCACGCAAAACACACAATCAATGAGAGAGAGGTCCTGAGTAGGCAAAGAAAATACGTGCTTATCTTATCACAATGGTCCATGTTTAACCTTACTATTTCATGTTTGGTATTTGTTCCATTGAGTCATCCCTGTATTGAAGTTGATTTTCCTACATCTAAAGGTCAAATCCTCTAAATCTAGGAAGGGTATAAAAAATTAGCTAATGAGGCCAGGCACAGTGGCTCACATCTATAATCCCAACACTTTGGGAAGCCGAGGAGGGCAGATTACCTGAGGTCGGGAGTTCGAGACCAGCCT
>NW_012121598.1:9162915-9164810 GCF_000951035.1 Colobus angolensis palliatus | reverse complement strand
TGATCCACCCACCTTGGCCTCCCAAAGTGCTGGGATTTCAGATGTGAGCCACTGTGCCCAGCCTTCAATTTTTAATATAATCAGTTTAGAGAGCTTTACTTGAGATTGCTTAAACTTAGCTCATACATTCAGACTCACTGCTTTAACACCTGGATATAAACCTTTATCATCCATTTCAGTATGAACTTGAGAAAGTCAAACACAACATGGTGACAAACGCTCTCTCCTTGACCAACCTGTAGCATGGCTTCTCACAGCTCAAGGTTGGCCCTCTAGGATGACATCACCAGTCCCCTTAACATGCCTGCTTGAAAAGCTCAATGCCGGCAAAAAAATTTACTGTTTGTTCCAGCAGAAATCTGACTATAGGTCCCTGATCTCTTTTTTCTTAGGAACTGTCCCTTCTACTTGAGAAAACTTGCAGTTGTAAAACCCTTGTCCCTTTGACATGCATCTTCCACAACCCAAAAATGTCATTCTCAAGGACCTGAAAGCCAACCTTATGAAATGTCATCATCAAGAATGCTAAAGCTCTGTCTTCCAGGCTATGTGAGAGTACAGGAGCCTAACTTTGTTAACAAATACACAGATGACCTAATCACATTGACCCACCTTCCCTGCCTCAGTGTCCTTCAGTACCTTTCCTTTAGCACATCCCAGCAAACAAACACTCCCACCTTTTGTTTCAACAAAACTGAGCTCAGTCAATACCAAAGTGTTTCTCTCCAGTTGCAGTAGCCTGAATAAAATCTGCCTTGCTGCCTTTAATGGACATTGGACTCTGTTTCTCTTTAACAGTGACCAAATTTCCTTATCTCATAGATAACCTTGCCTTCTACTTCACCAAGAATATTAAAATTATCAGTGGTGATCTTCCTCAGCTCTCTGATTGGCAACCAACATGCTTATCTACAGTGACATACACTTTTTCCTTCCTTCCTCTGATTTCAGAGGTTGTGTCTCTCCTGTTCCAGGAAGTACATTTACATATGCTCTGGGATTCACTTATTTTCCCTTCAACTGGGACCTTTCGTTATCAGTTCCCCTTGTTATATGTCACGTCTCCTTTAAACTGGCTGCTTCTCAGCCAATCAGCATGCTTAGGCTCTTCTGCTCTGAAAAGATTTTAAACTCCATCTGATTTATTTTCTCTTCTTATTCCATGAGTCTTCAGTGAGTTATCTCTACTTTTCAATGCCCACTTTCTAATATTCACTTAATTCTCACTCCACTGAAATGGAGCCTCTCAACAAATCTCATGGACTTCCTCTCACTAGTGACTTCCTAAATTCTGACCTCAAGAGAAACTTTGACTTTGTTCTGCACACATGGCCTTCATTTTCAGGCTTCTTCATGGGCTTTTTCTCCACATATACAACATAGTATCCTCTTCAGGCCTCTAGCCTTGGTCCTTTTCTCACCCACTGCTCCCTCCTTGAATAGCATTACTAATCTCATGATTAATTGCTTATAAAAAATAAGTAAAACACACAAACCAAAAAAAAAAAAAACCGGGGCCACCCTAAAGAGTGATATATTTGAGATAGGATTTCACTCTGCTGCCCAAGTTGGAGTGCAGTGGCACGCTCACAGCTCACCACAACTTCTGCCTCCTAGGCTCAAGCAATCCTCCCACCTCAGTCTCCTGAGTAGCTAGGACTACAAGCATGAGCCACCATGCCTGGCTAATTTTTGTGTTTTTTTTCTTGGTAGAGACAGGGTTTTGCCATGTTGCCCAGGCTGGTTTCAAACTCCTGGACTCATGCAGTCTGCCTGCAGCCTCCCCAGGTGTTGGGATCACAGGCCTAAGTCACTGAAAAAGTGAATTATATTTACCAAATAGGTGACCCAATTCATTGTTCAGAAATAGAAATATTAATATGGAAAAAGAAATA
>NW_012121598.1:9161423-9162865 GCF_000951035.1 Colobus angolensis palliatus | reverse complement strand
ATGGAACATGTATACATATGTAACAAACCTGCACGTTGTGCACATGTACCCTAGAACTTAAAGTATAATCACAATTTTTAAAAATTTGCCATTCATTAAAACTACCTAAAAATGTCTTAAAGCAAACAGTTATTGCCATATTAATATATAAATATGCTCAGCTTTGGCTCTGTGAGTAACCTACAAAAATTTATTTAATTCCCATCTAACTCTGTAAAGTAAATACTAAAATTTTCTTATGAATGTAGAAAATAAGTAACTTGCACAAATCCACAAATGTGGAAAATACATAACTTGCACAAATTCAAACCCAAGTTTGTGGCATCACTAGTCTCATGGACTCACTGGTTATCATAAAAACGATATAAAGTGCATGCAGACAAATTTTTTAAAAATCCACTATAAAAACTGAACTTGATTTACCAAATGAAGATTATTACCAATCTCATAGATTCATTAGTTATGTGTTCTAAACCTCATCACACTACACAATGCCATGTGAATGCAAAGATCTGATCAAATCATGTCAGTAGAGTTGCTCCTTAACTGACAATGGGGTTATGCCTCAATAAATCCATTGTAAATTGAAAATATGTATTTCATACACCTAACCTACTGAACATCACAGCTTAGCCCAGTCTACTTTAAAAGGGCTGAGAACACTCATATTAGCCTACAATTGGGCAAAATCATCTGACACAAAGCCTATTTTGTAATAAGGTGTTAACTATCTCATGTAATTTATTGAATACTGTACTGAAAGTGAAAAACAGAATGGTCTTGTTGGTACTTGGAGTATGGTTTCCACTGAGTGTGTAAGTCTTTTGTACCACTGCAAAATTAAAAAAAAAAAAAAAGTCAAACCATCCTAAGAGGGGGACTGTTTATGTAAGGATTCTGCCCCAAAAAGGAAAAATGACGCTGTCTGCAAATGTCAACTGGGTCAGCCACAGTTCAAACATATCTCATTATTAATACCTAAAATTTCTCTAGATTCATAGCATTCTAGAAAATAAAAAGGTTCATTCATAAAACAGTACCATTTCATGGACTGAATCACATAAAATTTACTGACAGTTAAATTAAGCTTAAATATAATACATACAACACATAATTAATAAGTAGTTACAATTATATTGAGCTTTGCATCCCTAGACCCGTGATTGGCATAGAGTAAGCATTCAGTAAATTTCATGAAAGATCAAAACATTGAATGCATAAGGAAATAACATGCTGTGGTATTAAAACCAACTTCTTATCATTGGACGTTGTATTGAAGGCTGTAGGCAAAGTAGGAAGGCTGTGTTATCTTCCAGCTTTGCTTCACAGTCTCTTCTGATTGTAGTTGTGAGATTATATTCTTTTTGAACTACTTCTCTATTTCAGTTTTCCATACTGTTCCATGCTGAATATTCTCTTATCGATTTTTTTTTTTTTTTTTT
>NW_012121598.1:9122832-9159373 GCF_000951035.1 Colobus angolensis palliatus | reverse complement strand
AATATTAATATGGAAAAAGAAATATTCAAATGAGAAACATCTAAAGGGTAAGTGGCTTCAATGTCAGAGATGGCTGACTTTTGACCATTCTAGTTGTGAGTAAAATTCTAGTTATTTAGCAAAATTTTTCTATTCTTTATTTTAATTTTTAAATTACAAAGCAATTTTTTTCTATTTTAATTTTTAAATTATATTTATAGAACTTAAAATTATATGTATATAAGTACCTGAATGATCCTGGCGTTCAAAATTTCTTCAGTTTCAAGTAATAGAAACTCAACTCAAATTTGGTTTAAGCGATAAATCAGCTACTATAATTTGAGGAAAGTTAAGAAGCAGATGTCAGGCACTTCTGGGTGCAAGTTGTCAAAGTGTACAATTTCTATCTCTCAGCTCAGCTTCTCTGTGTGTCAACTTCATTTTCAGGTTTAATATCTCCAACCATAACAAAGATGCCTATTATCAATTTAGATTTATATCCTACCACCTAAAAGACCACTATACCTGAGAGACAATATAACTTTCTCCATGTGTCAATGAAAGTCTCAAGAAGGGTTCAGTGGCCTGGCTTGAGTTAATCCAAGTCCATCCTGACCATTTATTATGCCCAGAAGAATGCAGAACTCTTACTGGCCAATTCTGAGTCACAGACTCAGCCAATGATCTTAGGAAATTGTCAGCCCTACCTGAACATCATGAATTGAGAATAGTGGAGATAATTTCCCCAAAGGTAAATCAGAATGCTAGTGGCCACAAAATGTATCTATAATGATACTTTATATCTGTAAAGTTTTTTTATCTTTTCAACAACAGAAATTATTTACACTTTATGAATTAGCAAAACAAAATTCAGAGGAAATAAATTCAGTCACATAGTAAAAGACAGTATTGGATTTTCACTTCCCACTCTTAAGACTAATATTCTTTTCACTATGTGATGCTTCCCATTCTCCTGCTCAATGCTAGTAGGAGATTCTGCACTTGTCAGTGTCAAAGACACTGAAAGCTTCAATTTATGCAAATACAAGTCATAGTTTGATGTTCTCACTCATGTTCAGAATATTTAAAAAGACATCAAAATGTTAATGGTAACTCTCCACCCTTACTCTTGCTTTAACATATAAAGATCTTCCCCAAAGTGGTCCAGAAATTCTTCCTATCCAGCTAAAGCGAGAGTCATAACATCACCATGGCAACAATAACTCTGAAGAGAGAAGAGGCAAATTTTGTCCGGAAAATTAATCAGCTGCAGTGACAATCTTATTTACTTTCTCTCGCAAGTAGTGCAAATCCACATAAGACCCCTGACAATCTTCCAGTCCTCATTTTCAGTTAAAAACTAAAAACTACAGATCTATGTTAAAACACTTTTTTCTGAACAAAAGTCATAAACCTTCTATTCCTCAGCTACCTTGTGGGGAGCTCTTTGTCACATATGCCATAATTTTTCAAAATTTCATGCAATAGGTAGCAATTTTTTCATATACTTATTCTCAACTAAAATATCTTATTTTTTTAACTAACTTATTTAATATCTATTAGCTGCCTGCAGATTTGTGCTTATTAAAGACTATGTCTTGAGAAAGAGGATGTTCAATAAAAGTGCAGAATAAGATAATCCACACAATATATATTACAGAAAAGCAAAGCAAATGTGTATTTTTTAGCCTTGCTTTTGCTTGGAGCTTTCAATATATAATTGGAAGGAAGGGGAGTTTATTTCACTGGAAGATGGTCAAGGTAGGAGGGAAAGCAGAGACTCTGGAGTCAAAATAAACTGGTATTAAATCCTAGCTCCCCCAGTTGATAATTGCAAAATGGTCAAGTCTCTTGACGTGTTTTAATCTCAGAGTTTTTTAAACATAAAATAGGGATCTGTAATTCCCCAATTTTCTAAGCTTCTTGGAAAGATTAGAGAAAATGTATATGAATTGCATGGCACACAGTAGGTGGTCAGAAAAGGCAAATGAAAGAAAACCATTCCTGTTTGTGAGACCATCCGCGCACTGGTTTTGCCGACACCACAGCTCCTAGACTTCGACTTCTCACTCACTTCTGATAGCTTTGAGCCAGACTAACCATCTGAATTTGGCACTTGCAGTTACTACACTGGAACTCTGATACTTAGGATGATGTACCCATGCTATGCCTCATACTTATTATACATTTCATGATTACTCCTGTGTGAGCAGAGCAGTATGAGGCCATGGCGTACATGTTATGCCTCGTACTTATACTTGCTCTGCTCACATAGGAATCCTGCTCATTTACATCTGTTTCTCTTTGTCCTTCCATCCCAAACTTGAAGGCTCGCATTGATACTTCCTCAGTGCCTTTATTCACAGTCAAAATGGGACCCATGGTGCTAATAGAAGAGGCACACAAGCATTACTAGAACCTATACATCAAGGCAAAGGGAGGTGGTGTTAACCATTTGCTGCTTGCTACGGTCTTGAACCCTGTCCTCACGCTTCACCTCAGGTGCTTAATACTTTGCCTCATGACTGCTCAAGTCTTGCAGGCCTCTGTTCTAAGTCTTTCTCCTTGTTTTTTTTTCATGCCCCTTCCCATTATGACTCTAGTTTTGCTTGGCTAGAAAAAGATCTCAGTCTTATGGCTTTCTAGAGAATATTGACAAACTCCATTGCAAGCTCTCAGTAAATTATTTAGTTTAGCACATTAATCTCTATTTAATAGAGCTAAAATTCTAATAAAAGGCAATTCTTAGACATTTAGATAAAAAGAAAAGTTCTCAAGCATATAGTGTAACCTTCAAGCTTTTTTCTCATAGCTAAAATACTGAACATGGATTCTTCTTCCTATTAGTATTCTTTCATTGTAGGAAACAATTCTCTATGCTTAATAATCAATAATATTATCAATTTGTAATTCTATTAGTGTTGAAGGAATTGTTATCTTAGCAGAGACACCTAACTGTGAAGTCGGAGAAACTGTTCTTTCATCCTGTTCATTTGTTATAAGAAAAGAATCACTGGAAATGTTAGCAGTTTTTCGAAACCTACAGATTAGAGTCTTATTGGGGGATGGGAAGAACAGTAAAAATTGGATAGAATAAAATACTTGCCACATGTAAAATGAGAGGCTAGTGATTAGAGTTCAGTCTACCAAAAACCTCTTACAAAGATATTGATTAATATGAGACATTATTAAATTACGTATGTATATATATGTATCAAAATTTAAGTGGCAACCTTCAAAAAACCAAAATAATATATACCTTCCAAACAGAGCAACAATAATTAATCCAATGAAGGCAAGAGAGGAAGGGAGAAAGCAGAAGGGGGAAAAATGGAAAGCACCATATAAGATGTTAGAAATAAGTCCAAATACCCAAAGTAAACATAATAAATTTAGGTGAACTAAAATAACAGGTTAAAAAACAGAGACAGTCACAGTACATAAGCAAAATTCATATGCTGTTTATAGGAGTCAACATTAAAATATAAACATACTGAAAGGCTGAAAATGATGAAAATTAGTAAAATAATAGGTTAAAAAACAGACTGTCACAGTACTTAAACAGAATCTCTATGCTGTTTATAGGAGTCACTGTTAAAATGTAGATATTAAAAGGTTGGAAATAAAATGATGAAAATTAGTAAAGCTGCATTTTATTTAAAAAATTATCTTTAAGACCAAAAGCATCTTGTAAAGAGAGACACTAAATAGTACAATGAAACAATTCTAAAACTGTCTTAAATGTATTATAAAATTAAATAATGTGTAAACATGTTGCTAGGAAGCAGATTTCTCACAGTAGAAGAAACACACACACATACCCGCCCATATATACATGCATATACACATTTTACATTTTAGAAATCATGCAAAAAAGGGACACACACATATATACAATACTTGCCATCACAAAAGCTCATAGCTAAAGTAACATTTAGAAACAAATAATATAATATTTTGAATGACTACACCAGTAAATTTGAAAACTTGGACAAATTTTCAATTTCCTATGAAAGTATTTATCAAATATTACTTAATGACAAAATAAATATCTGAATATACCTTAACTAGAAGTTGAATAAATAAATTTTAACCAACTCTCTCTCCTCCAAAAACTTCTAAGACTTTAGGACTTACTGGTAATTTATGCTAAATGTTTACATGTTTTAACAAGCTCTTTCAGAGAACAGAAAATGAGGAAATTTTCACTAAATTGTTTAATGAGGATAGAAAAATCAGAGAACAAAAAATTATAGGTCATTTTTTCTTATAACATAGTACATGTATCCTAAATAAAGTGTTGTCAAGCCAAATTAAAAGATATAAAAACATAGTTCATTATAATCAAGTTAAATGTATATTAGAGATGTTAAAAATCAATTAGTATAATTTTCCACATTAAGTTTAAAGAAGAAAACCATTTAGCTGTCTCAACAGACGAGTTAAAACATTCAATAAATTTAAACATCTATTCATAGGAAAAGTTAAATCTAGAAGGGAGCACATTTAACCTGATAAAAATATATCCATAAAAATCTATGGTAAACATCATAAATATTAATGAAGAAAACATTTTAAAAATCTATATGCTACAAGTACGCTAGCAAATGTTGTGGTTCAAGTAAGCCTTCTAAAAAATACAAAGAAATGAATGAATGAATGAGCGAGTGACTGGCATAAGAGATTTGTGATATTTTATGAAGAAAATTATAAAGTTTGTAAAGTATTAAGGGAGACATAAATGATGGAAAAACACATCACATTTATAGGCAAACATTAAAGATATTGATCCTTCCCAAATTGACCCATAAATTTATGTAATTCCAATTAAAATCCCAACAAGATATTTTCACAGAAAAATTATAAACTAATTTAAAAGTTTTATAGAACTTTTTTTAGCAAAAATTATATTTTTAGAGCAAAATTTTTTAATTCAAAAAATTGATCATTAAGCAAGGGAGTATTATTCAACAAAATAGCAAGATTTATTACACCAAATAAGTTTAAAGAGTTAGCGAAACTTTGATTTAAAAGTAATGCATTGATTTTTTAAAAACTCAGACCAATAAGATACTATATAGCACCTAGAAACTGATCAACATATATAAACATAAATGTGATCTTTAAAAGTGGTGGCATTGCAAACCAGTAAGAAAAAGATGGATTATTCAATAAATGATCCTTTGGGGAAATGCCATGTAAAAAGTGAAACGGGATTCCTATCTCATACTACACACAAGAAATCAATTCCAGTTAAATTTGCAAATACAAAAGCAAAGCATTAAAATTTTCGGAAGAGACTGTCATTTACCTCTACTACTGCCTCCTAATGCTGGCTGTGTGCTGGTTGGTGCTGCCTGGCACCTCTTGGGTAAAAAAGCACCTAAAACTACTTCAGGACTCACCTTGGCCAATGAAAAGCTTATGCACTGAGTCAAGATTGAGAACAAGGAACCAAGTTAATTTGAAGTGGCAGGGCAGGTGTTGTAGAGTAGTTTAAGATTAAGATGTTTATACCACTTAGTAAACTTAGGAAAACATGTTGTGAACCACGGGGCTTTTCAATAAGGCAGAACAGCTCCTGATTGGGTGGGCAGCCAATCAGTAAACCAAACACACCTGCAGAGTTGGAGCTGGAGCATGATGATGCCACTGATGTATCCCAGCAGCAGACAGGGGTGCCTCATAAACAAACAACAAAATGACTGCTTTTTGCTTAAACTGTGTTCCCTTGAGGTGATGCATTCATGATTAGAAAACTGATTTGATTCAACAAATTCTGACTGCTGTGGTAGGTCTTTTTCCGTCTTCAATTTTCCCCCTTCTTGATTCATTTCAATTGTCAATTGTCCATAACATAATTGGTGTATGCACACAGGTATGTTGCATTTTATTTTCCAACTAGACAATTATATTATAAGGCAAAATTACAACAAATTTAGTTCAAAGATCTCATTTACTTTTATTTGTGATTCTATAACATAGAGTGAGTATTCTGATGAGCTGAGAAGACAAATTTGGCTTTATAAGCAGAAAATGGCTAAAGAAAGCAGAAATACAGAACACAAGGCAGACTGGTTATTTGAAAGTTACCATCCTCATAGGGTTAAAACCGAGGGAACTTCCTTACTATGCTGACTCAGGCAGACTGGAATCTCCTGTGTTTTGGAAAACTGGCCCATTTCAAAATTGTTTGATTACCGTCCCTTAGTCTATGTGCCTCCATTCTGGTTTGGTCTGGTCTGCTGAGACCAAGTGCAAGAGGCTAGTTCACAACAATGGCCTCCAATAAACTTTGTTTAACAACATGCAAAGCTGAGTATTAAAGCGTTACTTTGGCCCTTAGAAATTCTGATAGGACCTTCACTCTCTCAAAATTTTGTCATTAGTTCCTCATAAATAATATACCCTTTTCAAATCATCCTAATTGGAACAATACATCTGTTTTCTTGCACTCTGGTTTATACACCTATTTTTCCCAACCATGGCCCTGAATCAGAATGTTTGGTGGCAAAATACGTGTGAGAGTCTACTAGTTGGTGTAATCTGTTCTGACTGAGGTCTGCAATTCTGAATCCTCAAAGAAGAGATGAGAATTAGGTAGCTGGTTGTCCCACAGCCCAGCCAATATGTGTCCCTAAGTGTGCTTCCAGGGATAGGGTGAAAGGAATTAAGTGAGATATTGGGAACCACCAGTCTACATACAAGAATCTGTTCACATAAAACTTACTTGTAGTTCATAGATTGCAGAGTGGAAGCAGGCATATTAGGCACTTATTTACTCCAGTAATAGCCAGATTTCTTACTTTTTTGTATAAATTTTTATGCAAATAACTTTCTAATCTGTTAGTATATGAAGAACTTTGATAATAATGAGGGAATACAGTCATAGAATAGTTACAAAATCTTACCGTTAATATATATTTTAAAGTAAAACTATTAAAACTAACCAAAGGCATATTTTAGTTTCTCTTTACACCAGAGAAATATAACATATTTCTTAATATAACATATTTCATAATATACAGAAATATAACATATTTCTCTGGTGTAAAGGGCTGTTTACCTTCACACAGTGAAAATGATATTAACTCTGTGGTTGCAAGAGGAGCAAGGGTACCATACCACGTAGGTTTTCATCCCTCAGAAGCTTGTGAAGTTCAAGACAAGATCTAAGCATGCTGATCACAGCTGGGAGGATTTGTTTTGTTCTGTGTTGTTTTTCTGTGCTGTAAGATAATAGCAGTATTTAATTTTGTATTTTGCAAAGCCCTATGTTTTTCCCCAATCTGTATGTATATTTGTTTCTTATAATAAAAAATCTAAACTATTGACAGACAGAAGATATTTCACAACTCAGCTCCGACTACTTCCCCAGGTCATCTCCTGTCTATCCATCTAACAGCCTTTCCCCAGTCTCTCCCCATTCCTGGCACACCCATATCTTGACACTTTCTATTGCAGGTGATATTGTTCATACTTTCCTACCTATGTACCTGATGTCTCCTATCTGGAATGCCCTTTCCCCTTTTCAGACATATTTCAAAACATTTGTTATCTTCCCACGAGGTGATTCACTGAACTCTTTCAAGGAGCTGGCCCTAGATGTTTTTGTTTCACTCCTTGACTTACAGTTCTGGTATATTCAGGGAACAGAAGTCCTTTCCTTCCTCTCTCCATCTTCCTGGGCAGGTGTTGTCTACCCTGCCCTTAAATATTATATTAACTTTTAAGTCAGCCGGCTTTGGGCATTGTGAGAACCACTGTGTACCAGGTAGCCTGTTAAGCTCTGGCAATACAAAGATTGCCAGGGTGGCAAAGTAAAGAAGGTGGGAAGCACTAGACACTTGGGCAAAGAAGCATCCTCCAGTTGTTCATCCCAGAGGCAAGTGCAAAAAGCTATGTGAACACAGATGCCATAAACAAGAAAGATGATCAAAGGTGATGCACCAGGCAGGAAAGAGTTAAACATATTTCTTTCTGGTTCCAATCTGGAGCATTTTACTGCAAAATCACATTCATATAGTTTCTGTTCATCTGAGAGAGAAGACAAAAAAGATCTTAGAGCAAGTAGTATGTTTTCTACTGAATATCAATCTTCCCGCAGCCATCTCTTGACCAGCATTATAGGGCAGAAGTGGATATTCCCTGTGAGAACACAAAAGCCCATCTGCGACTATGGCCAATACCCTCTTAAAAGATCTCATGAGAATAGGTATCTCTCTTTCTTAGCACTTGCCATAGCCACAATTTTGAATTTTGTTAAACATAATTACATGATGATTTTCTATAATGCTAGACTGTAAAAGCCACAAGACCAGGACTGGACTTATTTTTCCCATCTTTTTATCTTCAGCACTGAACACAATGCCTGTCACATCAAAATGCTCAATAAATACAACTCAAAAAGAGAACCAATAAATGATAATACTACTCTTAGCTAAGTAGTTACATAAACAGAGATACACTACTTCACGTAATCTTCACAATAACTCTATTTTAATCATGAGATACCTGAGTCTCTGAGAGCAGGAAAATCGCAGGTTAAAAGTTGAACCCAGCTCTATCTAACCTTGCTGCGGCCTCACTCTCAGTCCCAACACTAAACTGTCTTATAATAAGATCCATGTGCAGATACAACAAGTGTCCAGAAGCAGCAGGGGCTGGAAGCACCAGACAGAATGGAGAGTCATTTTTAGCAAGGCCATCTGACACCAAACGCAGAAGTGCTGACTTCCTGCCACTTTCTATTCCACAGTTATAAATTAGAAACCACTTAAATACCAAAAGAGGAAAATTGTTAAGTCAATTATGTCATACCTATGTGATAAAATATTATTAGGTAATTAAAAGTCATGGTTTATAAGAATAAAAGAAATGTTCAAGATACACCATTAGGTAGAAAAAGTAGATTATAAAATGTACTATAATCTCAATTTTGTTAAAGTATATATTGCAACAAATGGTACACACACATTTTAGAATAATATACATAAAAATGTCAATGGTGGTGTTATGCATAGAAGTATAGATTATTTTCATTTTCTTCCTTTTATTTTTCCTATATATTCTATAATTATCATAAATTACTTTAAAATTCTTACAGATATGATTGATGGTTAATATACAGATAAAAGAAACTAAAACAAAAGATTAATGGTGATTTTCCTCTGTAAGGTAAAATGATAATTTTATTTATTAATAATTTTTGTGTATTTAAAAATTTAAAGCAACTAAAAAGGTTTATAAGACTGAAATAAACTGCCCTCTAACTATGTTTTGACAGCCCTCAAGTTGCAAATAAAATTGTCTTCTGTTCCCTCCTGCTCTTCCCTACATAATTTTGCTACCTGAAATTATGTTCTTAGCAACTACTCATGACACACGTTTGCAGTCACACGAAATTTGGGGTCCCAGTCATTTGTCTAACACACACAGACACACAGAAACAAAAGGAAACCAGTTATTTATTTTAAGGTCCACATTTTTGGAATATGGACCAAAAATATGGACTCTAAAATAAACAAATGATTTGCTTTCATAACGTTGCTAAACATCACCAGAGTCACTGAAGCAGTACTAGATTTATTTTCATAGCGAATTCTTGCCTTTTGGCTGCTCTGAACCCTGGCGTCATTCCCAGATTAGATCTTAGCTTCTGCTAGGAGTCAACCAACTGCTGAAAAAGCAGAGACTTAGAAGCCAAAAGATTGGAAAAGAAGAGTTCACAGAATGAGCCAGACTGTCTGCTAGCAAACAGGCTATAGCTAGTGGAGGGGGCAGAATAGAAGCCGCTGCCAACCACTAAGGGGACTCCAGGGTGGATCACAGAACATCTGGGACAAGCTACAGGGAGCTCAGAGGTGGGAATTTGCCAAACCTGAACCCTTTTCATCTGATTACATCCCATGAGAGTTTTACCTTTTATCTCTTCCTCCCATGGTGCCTCCTATTTTTTCACATCCTTTATAGTAACTCCCATTATTAGCAGGTAATACAATTCCTTCTGCCTTAACTGCCCCAGTAGAACTTGAGTTCAAAAATCTATACCTAGAGTAGAATGCAAGACTGAGAAATCTATGAGCCCCTGAAAGATTAGCAAGATGGCCATCAACCCTCCTACAAGCTCTTGGAAATCAGAGCTCCCAGGAAACCCAAGGGCTTTGCTGAAATGTAAGGGTTAGCTCAGGGTTAGTTTTTCCTGTGTTCATAGATGTAGAGTACTGAGCAATAAAGGGCAGAGTATGAACTTGTACCAGAAGTCAGAGGCAGCAGCTTGAAGCAAATTCTCCCACAATCTCCATCTCTAAACACAAACTACCCACAGTAGAATCTGTGGATTAAACACAAACCATGCTTAGTAAAATCGGTGTGTTAGCACAAGGATTCTGATTTGGGAAGAGTTTTCCCCTTGAGAAGAATCTTCCATTCTGGCATGTTACTCTTAATTCAGCCTAAACCAAACATTCAATTGTAGTGTTATTCCCCCTCATTTGCCAGGGCCTTATGAAAGTTGCATATGAAAATGAGGGAGTAGAGGGGCAGTCAGTTATGTATTTACTCAGTAAAACTGCACTTTACATAAGATAAAGTAAACATAGAGTAGAGGAAGAAGTCAAATATGCATTTGTCTTGGGGTGGAGGGGACAACTTCTAGTCTCCTCTTGTCCCACACTCTTAAAGGTAAGCTGTTAGTTTACATTTTCAGGGTGAGGGACGCCACCTGGGGAGATATGTGGCCTTTTATCTTGTAACTGTTTAGGAACAAAAGGAAAGGCAGGTGTTGGGATTTGTTTGTTTATTTGTATTTGTGCATGACTCAGCTTCCAAGCTTAATTTTTCCCTTTGGCATAGTGAGTTTAGGGTGCTGAGATTTTCTTTTCCTTGCTCACTATATAGCTATTTATTTAAAATAAGCCCACAAGGAAACCTTGTGGTATTAGAACTGTGTAGTGTCTGGACCATGGAGGAAAATACAGGAAACTACATAGGTGATAAAATGTATAGAGCTTAATACACTCCAATTCATACCAATGAATACAAGTACAATGGGGGAATCAAAATAAGATCTTTGGATTGTATAGATATCTGTATCTTCATTGTGATATTATGCTGTAGTTTTTACAAAATGTTACCATTGGGGGAAAATAGACAACGTGTACAAGTGACCTTTTGCATTATTTCTTACAACTGCATGTGAATCTACAATTATCATAAATTTTTAAAATCTTTAAAAATCGTTTAAGAATCAAGCGGCAAGCTGCTAAATAAAATATATTCTATACTCCTACCTTGAAAAATAGACTTCTCAACTACCTGGAATTCCAGTAAGGGAGGAGACCAGTCTTCATAGTGTCTTATGACCAATTACTGCCTCAAAGAAAAAGTAGGAGTTAAAGATAGAAGTGAAATCAGTAATCAGACAGCCTGGAGCTGCATTCTGAGCCTGGTAGTTAAAGATTGACTTCTGACTTAACCAGTTACGTTATCTATAGATTCCAGACATTGTATGGAAAAGCACTGTGAAAATTCCTGTCCTGTTCTGTTCCATCCTGATTACTGGTGCATGCACCCCGCAGTCACGTACCCACTGCTTGCTCAATCAATGACGACCCTCTCATACGGACCCCCTTAGAGTTGTAAGCCCTTAAAAGGGACAGGAATCTCACTCAGGGAGCTTGGTTTTTGGAGATGTGAGTCCGCTGATGCTCCCAGCTTAATAAAGCCCTTTTCTTCCACAACTCAGTGTCTGAGGGGTTCTTGTCTGCGGCTGGTCCTGCTACACCAGGTTCAGATTTCAGATTCCCTGACTTGGAATTTTCCATGGGAACACAGCTGCCTAGGAAAGCTGCCCCGTCTCAGAGGCACTCCTTTTCTCTTCTCCTCCCTCTTCTCTAAAATGCATGTTTGTGGACACCCACATTTGTGGACGGAACGTACAAACCTCATCTACACTCCTCTTACCTCTCAAATGGAGTCCTTGGCCACTTCTTGCAGGCTCTGAACCCAGGCTTCAAGTCCTTCAAACATGAAATTCTGAGTCCCACATACTTGGAATTGGTCTGTGGGGCAGAGTGAGGGGCACTGTATCCTCTGGGTGGGCACATCTCCTTTACCTTGCTAACTCTTCACATCATCTGTAGCCAGAAAAGGACCAGGGAAGAGTCCAATGCAGGGTCTCTTGCCAAAGTCTAAGGGGAATATCAATCATTACTACCATTTTATAGATAAGAAAATCGAGTGAAATTATTCTTCATGTCACTGATAACTAGTAATATCAGGTTTCCAGCCATATCTATTGGAGTCCAAGGCCATGTCACAGCAATTGTAGCACACTCTCCCCTGATGAAAACCTGAATAAAATGCCCATTTTATTGTCTAAGGAGTCCACAAGGGCCTATCTATCTGCTCACAGCAGTCCTAATTATGAGCCAGATATACAGTTGCCTTTCTCAGGACTTGTGTCATTCATTTAATGAGGCAGATTATTATTGAAATTGAGTTCAATTCAACAGGCCTTCACTGAGAACACCATAGTCATTTAGACACTGCTCATTATTTGCAGGACCAGCTCATTAATCTTGATTAATTCAGGTGTCAACTCTACAACATAAAAAATAGATGCTAAACGTATACAGATGCATTATGCAGAAGCCGTTATCAAGAGTAGTGCTTTCATAGGCATTCCTGAGACATTTCTATGGATTCTGCTCTATTTTTTTCATTATTTCCAGAAATCAATCTCTCTCTAGTTCTCAAAAAAAAAAAAAAAAAAATCAGTCAATTAGAGAGGATGATACACAAAACCCACCCTTTTTTCTCCCAGGTAGGGAGATGGAAAAGAAATAGACAAAGAAGAAGATGAACAGTGCAGATTAGTAGAAGTGGGGATAAAATAACAGAATGTTTGGAAATGCTTTCTAATTTGTCAATGACAGTTTTTCCATGACCTTTCACTTGTCAACTTAAAAAAAAAGTGTCAGATATATCTTTGCTCCTTCCAGTCAGAATGTCCCAGGCTGTTCCTGCAAGTGTCCCTAGTATTTCCTCCTTACTGAGTGGTGTAGACAGATGGGACTGACTCCACCCTGCATGGTGCTCAGTGTGCCGAGTGGACCATCCCAACAGCTGGGGAGAAACAAGTTCCTCTTTGCACCCAGTGTGATAATAAGTGAGATCCCTAGGAACAAACAAGGAAGGAAGCTTCCTGACACAGTGCACCATGGACATTTAGCATGTAACTCTTCTGTTATTTGTGGAAATAAGGTTGTAAGAGGAAAATATGTAGACACGAGAGCATGGAGTTGGGGCATCTTTTCTGGCAACCCAGAGGCATATTCTTCTAGGTTCTCTTCTGCATTCCATTTGTAATCAGAATTCTCTAGGTAAGAAAAATGTTACTTTAGTAGATAGAATCAGTAAAAGTAAAGTAAAAAAAATTTTAAGCATCATAAATGTAGAATAAGAAAATGAGATATTTAGGTTAAGTTTGACTGGTTTAGATTCATTTTAAATCAAGTTTTAATATTTCTTTTTAAATCCTCATCATTAAAAATTCTGCTGATCTACTTAAAGTTGAAAGTAAAAGAAAATCATTCTTTAATTAAGAGATTTAATTGTCAGAATCCACAAATGTTAAACTATTTGAAAGATGTGAAGTAGATTTCCCTGAAATATCTTTTCCAGTATAAAATATACTGGAAGTGAATGAAATCAGTCAATGACATGAGGTGTATCACAAAGAATTGAGTAAGTGGAGAGAAGAGTGGGATAACACCCACAGAAGGGGATCAGAGCAAAGGGAAGAAGCAGAAATGGGAGGAGTATAATAGTTAGGGGTCTTCCAAACTGGTCAACTGCAGTAGCCAACAGTGCCTCCTGCTTCCACACTTGTCTGCCTCCTTCTATTCTCAACACACTTCCAACCCCAACCCCCAAGGACTTCCCGTAATACTTGAAAGGAAACTCAAAGGCTGACCTTACCATTCCCTTGGTCTTGTATGATCTGGCCCCTGGCTATTTCTTTAATTACATTTCCTACTACTGTCTCCCCTAGTTTATTCCACCTGATCCACTTTGATCTTGCTATTCCTCAAATTCCTCATGCATGTTTCCATTTCAAGAACTTTGCACTTGCTCTACCCTCTGCCTGGAATGCCCTTTCTCTAAAGAGTCACATAACTACCCTGCTTAATTATTCAAGCCTCTATTTAAATGCCCCCCTCATCCAAGAACACTTCCTTGGCCACCCTATCCAAAGTAGCACATATATCCATCTAAGTTGCTTTCTTTCCTTCCATTCTTATTTTTTCTGCACAGTGACATTTACTGTTATCCTGTTGTTTGTTTATAGTCTGAACATCATACTGGTGTTAAAATCTATGAAAGCAGGGACTTTATGTAGATTGCTTCCATATCTGCAGTTCCTACAACATACCCAGCACGTAGTAAGCACCCACTAGGATCTGTGAAATGAATAAATGAAGTCAGGTGAGTTGGTCACCCTTGAGCATTATGTGGGAGGTAAGTTTGGCTGAATGAGTAAGGTCAAATCATGAAAAAACTTGAATCATAGGATGAGTCTGGATATATATGATACACTGCAGTTTCTGAAGAACAGAGTTCAACCCCAGGACCTAGCATAGTTCCTGACCCACAGCAGGCGTTCGTTACATGTTTCATGATCATGTTATGTCAGATGTTAAATAAAAATGGAGAAATTCCTTTTCTGTCCCACACGAGAAAAAGGAGAATGCACTCACCCAGATAACAGAATTGACATTTTCTTTCTTTCTTTCTTTCTTTCTTCCTTCCTTCCTTCCTTCCTTTCTCTTTCTTTCTTTCCTTTTGTTTTTTTTTGTGTGTTTTTTTTTTTTTTTGAGATAGAGTCTTGCTCTGTTGCCTAGGCTGGAGTGCAGTGACACAATCTCAGCTCACTACAACCACCACCTCTGGCTAATTTTGTATTTTTAGCAGACAGTGTTTCACCATGTTGGTCAGGCTGGTCTCGAATTCCTGACCTCAAGTGATCTGCCCACCTCGGCCTCCCAAAGTGCTAAGAGTACAGGCATGAGCCACCATGCCCAGCCAGAGTTGACATTTTCTGAATTATTCTTCCCTCCTACAGAATATGGCAGCCTTCTGATATTTCTACTCCACGAAATGTTAGAGCTTTCTTCTTGTTCAGTCTTCTGGGAATTCCGTTCTGGGTGAAACAAGATAGCAACTGATGATGAGGGAAAATGAGACTGTTTCCCTAAAAGACACTGACTTAAGTCACACAGCTATCACTGAGGCAGCCAGCATGAGGACCCCATTATAAGTGCCCTCAGTAGACATGTGAAAAGGAATATCTAATTTCCCTTGAGACAAGCATCTGATTTTCTGTAACATTATGTCTTCTCACAGATGAAAAGAGCTGCTCTCAGTTACTTGGATCAGTGTTCCCAGATGCTCTAGGAAAAGCACTTTAAATGGTTACCATGACCAGGACAAGATTTTTGAGCCAGTGTGTTGCCTGCAGTTTTTGTGTGTGTAACTACAAAGAGTGTTTAATAATGTAGTTATAACGAATAAGCATTATTACCAGTTAATTTTAAAAGAAAAAATATCAAGTTGCATATATATGTACATATATACATTTTTATAACAAAAGTGAAAAAATACATAAGGAAAAGCACACTAAGAAATCATCAGCTGGTAGTCTTAAATGATGCTAGCAATCCTTAGTGAATACAGCCAGATGGATTACCTGAATACTCATTTCATCTCACAACAACCTCATGGTATGGTTACTATTAACATCATCTCTACCTTGCAAATAAAGGAACTAAGGCCCAGACAGGTAAAATAGCATCGCCAAGTACATGCTTTTAGTAAATGGCATAGGTGGAATTTGAATCTAGTCAATTAGATCCTAAAATCTATGCTCCAAACCATTACACTGCCAATGGTATGGTATTTTATTCCTTCTACTTCTCCATCTTTGATAAGTTTTACTTCTACAAAAAAAAAAATTATAGGATTGTCCATATTTCTTGTTTGTCATGTAGAAAAATAAAATAGTATTAATGGGCTCATATACCAAATCCAAGATAATATACAAAATATATCCTAAAGTTACAATGTATTTTAAAAAACTCTGTCTTGCATGAATAAAAACCATGCCCTATTTCTTGCTGAGTCTATTTTTTTAGAACAAACAAGTGCATATGTTCTGATACAATGACCCGTACCTTAAAAAGGTAGCCTGCTGTGACTGTATCCGCAATCTGAATTGTAATTTTTAAAAAGAATTAAGCTAAAAAAAGAAAATCACAGGTGCATAAAGTATCTGATTTGAAAAAAAAATTAATGATGAAACCATCTTATCTTTTTAAAAAATTATTACTCAATTCTATTTAAGTTTTAAAATACTTTTCTGGGAAAAATATACTATTTAAAAATTATACATTTTTAATACTATACTTTTCTGAAAGTGATATTGACCCTGTAAGTAGAAAAAATTAAACAAAATACCATGGTATCCTTCGAAACTCTACAACTCTAAGTCTTTTTAGAAAAAATTCTAAACAGAAAATTGTATATTAAAATCTGTATCTGATGTATACTCTAAGAATCAGTGACTGTGAGTATCATTTTACCAAAGACCTACTTTAGATAGCAATGCTCTCCTTCAACTCATCTTCAGCTCATTTAAGGTTTTTTCCCTCTCAGGTTCTGTTTGTTGTCACCTGATGCTAACAATGTTTTCTTAAAGGTATGAAGGAAATGTTTTCTTCCAACATAATTTTCTGTACACTACAGGTCTTTTCTTTTGCCTTCTGGTAACTGACCTAACAGATTTTATATTTTATTAATTCCTATGCCATTATTATTAAGTTTTGGTTAGCTTAGAAAAAGATTTGAGATAAAACTATTTTTAATTAAGGTTATTACATCTGTGTATCTTTCTGTATGTGCTTTCAAAGTCCTTGTGACACTGAGTTACAGGGCTTTGACTCCTAGGTCTAAAAAGTACATCAAGTCCTGGTAAGTCTTAAACACTGACAGCAATTAAAGCCTCATCTTCAGGCTCAGTAGAAGATGTGTATAAAAATAAACTGTGTTCCTGACACACAGGACCAAAAATTAAAGCTATTCAACTCCTCAAGGCTCAGGGACTATTGCAGAAAGGGTGGGTGTGTGAGATTGTAAGAGCCAATTTTGAGAGAGAAAATAAGTTCATTTTCTCTATAAATTAATCATCAATGTCAAGCACACACTGATGCAAGACCAGCATATGGGCCCTTGTGTCATGTTAACAAGGTTTTCTTGAAGCATTAACTGACTCTGTAACTGAAGGTTATAAAAGTCTTATGAAAGCTATATCTTATGGTCACAATTAAAATTGTACAGATTGTTTAGAAAAACAAATTTAATTGACTTCATCCTGTTTTATTAGGGCTTAGTGTTTGGAAAATTAAGTCTCCTCTCTCAAAGAATGAAGGTTTTCACCTTTTTAAAAAAATCCTTGAGTTATCACTCAAGTTAAATGAATGACTTATTTGACAATGACCTGTGATCTTATGTTGTGATATTAAGTATTTTAAACCTTTGATATGTGACAAACTTTCCAAGATCAAGTTATAAATTATGTCTTTTTCTGACCTAATTAATCCTTTAAGATATTAGCTTCACTAAAGTCCAAAAAATGACATACTTGGCTTATTTAGTATAAAAATTATACAGCAAACATTATCAAATATGAAATGGTGTTTGGTTTTCTTTGGACTGTAGTTGTATAAATATGCTATTGGTATGTGTTCCAAAATTATGAGAAACTCCTGTAATTCTGATATGACTTAGTGTTTCAGTAATAATCATAATTGTTATGTTAAATTATTGTGTGCCACAGAGGTAACAATTTCCTTGTCAATTGTGTCTTTGACTATGGCTGCCCTAAAACCTTTTGTCATCTACAAACAGTTGTTTTGTTTTGGTTCACTTTAGAAGGTGGTTTTATAATCAGCTATAAAACTAACAGATGCTCTTGAATGCAGGTTTCTGGCAAGTTTGGAGACTGTGACATCAGAATAGAGGAAAAATTTTCAGGACTCATGGAGAGTTAAAATGTTCACGAATATCAAGGAATTAGCTGCATGGACTGAACTAATAGAAGACAGAAGTAATTCTTTGACTTTTTGCTTAAAACATTACTGATCCTTTGTTTTGTTTTTCAGAGTCCAGAAAACTTTTATTTTGAGCTATTGACAGCTTTTAACAATTAAGTATACTCCTGTGAACAAAATGTGGAGCATATTTGTTTCTCTCTACCTGATTTCTCCAGAATTCAGAAACTATTTGTGAGTATTCTTAACTATAGCAATAGTTATTTGCATAAGTGCAGTAAGAATCTGTTTTCATTTATAACAGAACAAAATTGGAGAAACTGCTTATTTTACCAAGGCTTTGACTGGAATGGTGTGATTTCCTTTAAGGAATTAAACTTGACTTATAGAGTTGCCATTAAAAGAGTCTTAGGAAAACTGGCTTCATACCTTGTCTACACAGTTCCTGTCCCAGTTCCTATCCTGTGATAAGTAAAGAATGTCATTTTATGACAGGCCCAGGAGCCCCATGTTTTTGCGGGACCACAAGAGGAGAGGAATTCACCCAACTTACAGATATTTGATGATACAAATCCATGACTGTGCTTGGTTTTACAGAAGTCTTATCTGAGATTCCTTCTATGGAACAAAGTTCCATCAAAACCAATTTAAAAAGCCTATGTGGAAAAAAATAATTATTTCTGCTGCACTTTATACAAATAATCTGACCTAGTAAAATAAAGCAAATTGGTCCTACCATGATTTGTCTTTAATAAAAATGGGAAACTGGAGACAGAAATAAATATGTTTCAAAAGCTACAGTATATCTGTTATTAGATTCTAGTCTTGCCTACTGTTTTTCAATTTTTATTATTGTCTACAGTTTGGACTGAATTCTAATTTTTCCTGCGTATGTCTCCAAAATAATGCTTTCAATGTTTTTCTTCTTTCTTTCCCTTTTTTCCCCGTTTTTCCTAATTTGAAATCACTGAAAACTAAGCCATGCTTTCTTAAATCCTTGCAAACTGAAGTTAGACAACTTAAACTTCAGAAGAAAATAACAACTTGTTTATATACATAAACCGCTTTCGTACCTGCCTACTGATACATGGACTTCAGGGTAATGTGGCTATATTAATTTTCCAGGATTGTTCTTTTCGTTGTTGTTGTTTTCCTCCCTTCCTCCCTCTATTTTCTCTTCACAGGACATGAGACTTCACAACCTGCTAAAAATGAGCTCTGCTAATAACATAAAACCTACTCATCTAGGAATAAACTGTCCTAGCCATGAGAGATCAGACCAGAGACTCATTGTCTTCTAAAATGCTTCCTCCAAAAGATTTTTAAAAGAAAAGGGGGGAAATTTGAAGGGAAAATCATTCTTGGGGCCCCCAAATCACTAAGCCAAAGGGAAAAGTCAAGCTGGGAACTGCTTAGGGCAAACCTGCCTGCCATTCTATTCAAAGTCAGCCCTCTGCTCACTGAGATAGATGCGTATCTGATTGCTTCCTTTGTAAAGGCTAATCAGATATTCAGAAGAATGAAACTGTTTGTCTCTCACCTACCTGTGACCTGGAAGCTGTCTTCCTGCTTGGATTTGTACCACCTTTTGGGACAGAACCAATGTACATCTCACGTATATTGATTGATGTCTCATGTCTCCCTAAAGTGTATAAAACCAAGCTGTACCCCAATCACCTTGAGCACATGTCATTAAGACGTCCTGAAGCTGTGTCATGGGTGCACATCCTCAACCTTGGCAAAATAAACTTTCTAAATTAACTGAGACCTGTCTCAGATATTCAGGGTTCACAAAGGAAAGCCATATTTTGGGGTGAGTTCTGGCAAAACTGCCAAGAGATAGTATACATTACTTCTGTCCATGAGTTAGCCTGTGTCTCAATTGCATGTTTTGCATGATCTTTTTAAGTAAGGAGTCAAATAATTTTCTAAGTTTATTTTTTTCAAGTCAATATTATATAACAAAGAAAGGTATACATATATTTAAGATAAGATAGAGGGTTTTTTTTTCTTAAATATTTATTCAGCACGGGAAAAGATACGTCTCATTTATTGTTGCTAAAATATCATTGGATACTATAAAATCATACTTGTTTATTTTACGAGGTGAAATTTTCCACTCGTCATTCAGTTACTTACCTACTCTTTTATGTATTCCCATGATTCATGTATTAGATTTCAATTAACAGATTTAAACATAATAATCTATAGATGAAAAGAGTCAAACTCTGTGATATGGTTTGGCTATGTCCCAACCCAAATCTCATCTTGAATTGTAGTTCCCATAATCCCTACATGTGGTGAAAGGGACCCAGTGGGAGATAACTGTAACATGGGGGCAGTTCCCCCATGCTATTCTCGTGATAGTAAGTTCTCCCAAGATCTGATGGTTTTATAAGGGCCTTCCTCCTGTGCTTGGGACTCATTCTCTTCCCTGCTGTCCTGTGAAGAAATGCCTTTCACCAAGATTGTAAGTTTGCTGAGGCTACCCCAGCCATGTGGAACTGTGAGTCAATGAAACATCTTTACTTTATAAACTACCCAGTCTCAGGTATGTCTTCATAGCAGTATCAAAATTAACTAGTACACTCTGTAAAATATTTGAAGAGATTTACTCTGAGCCAAATATGAGTGACCAATGGCCCATGACACAGCCCTCAGGAGATCCTGAGAACATGGACCCAAGGTGGTCAGGCTACACCTTGGCTTTATACATTTTAGGGAGACATAAGACTTCAATCAATACATGTAGGAGGTACATTGGTTTGGTCTGGAAAGGTGGCGGTGGGGTGGCTTCCAGGTCATAGGTAGATTCAAATATTTTCGATTGGCAACTGGTTAAAAGAGTTAAATTATTGTCTAAAGATTAAGAATCAATAAAAAGAAATGTTGGGGTTAAGATAATGTACTGTGTGCACCAAGGTTTTATTGCAGATGAAGCCTCCAGGTAGCAGGCTTCAAAGAATAGATTGTAAATGTTTCTTGCCAGACTCAGACAGTCTGTTCTATCAATCTAAAGGCCTGTGTTGATATTAATGCTGGTCAACTGGGCCTAAATTCCAAAAGGGAGGAGAGTATAATGAGGCATGTTCGACTCCTTCCCGTCACAGCCTGAACTAGTTTTCCAGGTTAACTTTGGAATGCCCTGGGCTGAGAAGAAGGGTCCATCTAGACGGTTGGGGGACTTAGAATTTCATTTTTGGTTTACAATCAAATGTTATACATTCTTCTGTAAATAGTGTATTATTCATAAGCTCATACTTAATTCATTCTCTTAATTCTGCTGTTAATTTCTACATAGTTGATTAAAGTCCTCTCTAATACCCATTTAAGTACAGGTATAGAACAAAATGTTTCCAAATTACAACCCAGAAAGTTATGCTCTGAACTATAGAAGGATAGTTTTGTTTAATTAGGATGAATTCCATGCTCTCAGATGTTAATAAGAATGTGCTTGGTCTGTCAAATGCATAATTATAGATTTAATACTTTTTTGACTATGAAATAAAATTACATATGTAACCACCTATAAGAATTCTCAAGAATTTATCTCTATTAAGCTTCTTAAGGCATATTTGGACAACCTATATAATTGACATTTGCCTATGCAAAAAATAATCCTAAAGCACACATTAGGGATGAAACTAATGCTGATCTCTGAACTCCATCATATTCTAGCTATAAAAAAAGTTAATCACTAGAAATATGGCCTAATAAAAAAAGTTCCATCCATCTCACTAAGAGACAATATTACAAAATACTTTGCCTTATTATCTTTAACAATTAATTGGATGTATTTGGAAGAAATATGACCTTTTTATTTTAAAATATTATTTTTTTAATGCAAGGAATTTTTCTCCAATATTTACTTTTAGTTGTCCATTTTAAATATCTAGGTCATTTGAACAAAATACGTTAAGAACATGCCAGTAAAGATTTTTAATATTATTCTAAGTCAATGGAAACTCTTTAAAGTTTTATCATGAGATTACTGAATTAATGCAATTCATATTTTTTAAAAATCATGGTGACTGATATATGGGGAACGAATAGGGGAAGAGGTTAAAGAGTGAAAGCAGATAGACTGGTTGAAAGGAAACTGTAGTCTTTATAAGAAAGGATGGTGTTTTGGACTGGGGTCGTGGCTAGAGAGATGTAAAAAGGGAGAGGATGTAGCATATGTTTTAGAGGTAGAAACAACAGAATTTACTGGTGGGTTTAATATGGACCGTGAAAGTCAATGATTCCTAGATTTTTGTTTTTGTTTTATTACATTTTGTTTCGTGTTTTGGTTGAGCAATCGAATGTAATGGTGTCATTCATTCTATTAAGAAGCCTGGGGGAAGGGCAGACTGAGAGATAACAAGTGTCCTATTTCTACATATTAAATGTCAGTTGCTTATTAGATATTTAATTAAGGTTTCAAGTAGTCTATTGTATATAAAAGTTTGAAACTAATCGAAGAGATCAGAGGTGTAGAAATTTAGATTCATCAATATCACATGGTACTTAAATCCACAGGACTAAGAGAAACCACCTATGGAATGACAATAAATAAGTAGACAGCTCTTGACTCCACCCAGAAGCAATCTATCATTTTGAGGTCAAGTAGAAAAGGTGGAACCTGAAAGGAAACCAAGAAGTGGTGGCCAGGTAAGTAGGAGGAAAACCAGGAGGGTATAGCATCACAAGAAGCAAGAGATGAAAGCTTTTCCAGACACATTCATTAAAAGGATGATCTTAACCCTATATTCTATTGGACTGTACCTGGAATGTGCCATTTATAACAACAACAAAAATCTTTTAAGTAGGAGATTATAACAAAGAAAAATTTTTCAACCTGAGAAAAGAAAGGGAAAAAAGACATAGTTTGAGTGATGATTAAAGGGACATGCAAACCAAAAATAGAATCCTATGCACCCCCCTAACTGACTGAATGAACCCCTCTGGCCACAGGAATTCAGGGAACTGAAAAACTGAATTTCTAGCCATGACAGGAAGGGACACTGGACATGCCTCATTATACCCCTTCCCTTTTGGACTTCAGTGATAACGGATCACCAGTATTAACATTAAAATGGAGATCATAAGACTGACAAAATAGATGCTTTGTGGCAATAAGGTACCAAATTCCAAATTGACTTTGGTATAGCATCACATGGCAGATAGCAGACCCTGAAAGAAATCAAAATGTTTTATCCCAAAATATATTTCTTTAACATATTTTGAAATGGCCCTGCAAAGCTGTCCTTTCTGGAGGAAATTTACTTCTGTAAAGAATCTCCATTAATGCAGCCAAGACTTCCTCCTTCTAGGAGAGACTAAGAGTCTGACACCTTTAAAGGTCTGAAAAGAAATATTTATGATTTTTTCTCTTTGAAGGCTGCTACCTGGAAGCTTCATCTACATAACAAAACAAGAACCTTGTCTTCTACAATCTCCTTATCTTTACTCAAGAATTTCTTTCTATTGACTTCAAGTCTTTAGACAAAGCTTAACTCTTTGAACTAATTGCCAATTAGAAAGTCTTTGAACCCACTTATTACCTGTAAACCTACCCCACTTCTCCCACCCCATCTCCAATTCAAGATGTCCCACCTTTTTGATCTGAACCAAGGTATTGATTTAAGTATTTGCTTGTAATATTGCTCTCCATAAAATGTATAAAACCAAACTGTAAGTCAATCATCAACCACCTCAGGCACCCTTTCTCAAGACCTCTCGAGACTGTTCCTTGGGCCACAGTTGCTTGTATTGGTTCAGAATAAACCTGTTTAAATATTTTACAGAGTTTATTTTTTTCCTCCATCAAGAGACAGATAACCTCTTTATTTATTTACTTAATATTTATTCACTTATAACTGTGTGATCTTCTAACATTTTGGGGAACAGAGAGCAATTAAGATGTCAAGAAAGCTGTTCCCAGAACTCTCAGAGGCCATAATCTTGAAGAACAAACCTAAAGTATCCTTTTCCCCCCACACAGCAGTAGTTACTTTATCTCATGAATAGGCCAAGAAATGCCATATTTAACATTCAGAAACATGAGAACAAAGTAAATCATAAAAAGCAACAACATATGAGTGAGGTGATAGTAGTGCTTACTCTCTCTCTTCACCTCCCCACTCAATTACCATAAACATTTGCATGAAGTAACCAGACAGTAAATACTGTAAAGACAAATGCACATTTAAAATCAGACGCTTACTCGTTTTGAAAATAAGAAAAAATATCTCTTTCTCTCCATTTACTTTGAGCACTTACTTTAGAAAACTTATTATTGCAAGTTCTTTCTCCTCTCTTTGAAATGTATATAAATTCTTTTGAAGACTAAATTGGCATTTTGTCAGCTATATAATCTAGAAATATCTTTCTCAAGTCCCTGGTAGCCATTTCTTTGAAATGTAAACATCAAGGAAGAGAGTACCTACATCTCCCAGTCTTTGGGGTAGGCTTAAGTCTGACTTAGGTGGGCACCTTGCTCCAAGTTGCAAAACTATTTCCTGTCCTAAATATATGAGAAGTTTGAATTTCCTCTGGATAAAGCAAATTAACTAGCACAGTTAATTGTACCCAAATAACAGGTGCAATTATGGTAACCTATGTGTGACATATAGCACTGTCAAGTCCTCTTACTTGAGTTATTGTTGATCTTGAAAATGTGCATATAATGGGTCATGTCTGCTTGGCTGTATATAAGGGTGAGCAATGTCTTAGTGGATTGCCTGTGATATCCATTACATTATGTTTCAATGCTTTCAATATTAGAAATGTTTTCTTTCCCTATTACCTTTGTGGAGATGATTTCTAGATAAGAAGATTTTGGTTTTAGTTATATTTCTCCAACAATACCCATTTACTAAGTTAGCCATCTGCCTTAATTACAATTAAAACAAAAAGTTCTATTTGTGAAGAGTATTTTCTACCAATGATAAAGGAAAGCTAGATTATATAGAAGAAAACTTTGTGAATTTTCAATGCATTGATCCTAACCAGACAGCTTTTCTTGTTTTTCCAAAGTAATTATATGATATGGAAATGGGTATATTATATAATGAGATGAATTACATAGCAGAATAAAGACATTTAAATTAGGAAAAAGTGCATTTTAAATAAAGTCAATTACATTTGACTATTAAACAAGTGTGTTGAGTACTTCCTGTGTTCCAGTTGCTATGCAGGTAATGGGCTAGCCAAAGGGAATGAGACTGTTGGGTGCTGTGGCTCACACCTGTGATCCCAGCACTGTGGGAGGCTGAGGTGGGTGAATCACTTGAGGTCAGGACCAAAGAGAATGAGATAGCCTCTGTTCCAAGGGTACTCAGGGTTTAGCTTGGAGGAGAACTATCACATCTTTAATTAATTTTGTATATATAAATAGTAATAAGCAGGAATATCTTAGCTGTTAAATAGATGATTTGTGATTCTATATACAGTTGCTTCCCAGTATTTTGCTTCAATTTCATATTTTTAATGTTTTTCCAATTATGATATAAAGGGAGACTAAAACACTAAGTTCTAAGGAGGAACTTAAAATATATAACTTTCTATGTGTTTTAGCCATGGATGAGAATATTTTTTAATAGACTGAAAATCTAGGACAAGAGTCAGCAATATTTTCTTAATGGAAAATTGAAAAAGAAAATTTAATTCCAAGGCAGGTCAAATTCAATTCTTTGCCCATAAGCAATGGTAAAACACTGGATGAAATATTAATACAAGAAGAAGATTATCCAGGTCTTCTGTTTGTTCTCATGACCCCAAAATACATCCAATCAAGTTGACTTCCTATTCCAAACAAGATTTTTTTTCTTTTTGTCAAGATTGAAGCCATGTTTTGGAAATATGTGTACTGAGCTATAGCCACAATTAGTAGATATGGACTTCCTAGATTGTTTTATTCTCAGTAACTATGAAAATCCATGTCTGTAGCCCACCACATTTCACATCACAATTGTAGTTCTGCACATTTAAGTGTAGAACAGAATGGTCTTTGGAGTCATTCAGACCTAGGTTTAATTTCTCCTCTGCCCTTTGTTCAACTATGAGGATTTTAAGTAATATTTCCAGATCTCAAGCTCTTCAATTATGGAATGGGTGTAAAATTTACAATTCTATTAAGAGAATTAAGAAAAGATAAAATTTATGAAACATGATTAAATATTTAAAATCTCTGGTATGAAGTAGAAAACATTAAGTATGTATTTCCTTTTGCTGTCTTGAAAACCCTAAAAATGATTCAGTAGAGGCTACAAAAGCTATTCTCAAATCTTTTGGTCTCATGATTCTATACACTAAAAATTATTGATGAAGGCTGCGTGCGGTGGCTCTTGACTGTAATCCCAGCTACTCAGGAGGCTGAGGCAGGAAAATTGCTTGAACCTGGGAAGCAGAGGTGGCAGTGAGCCAAGATCGCATCACTGCACTCCAGCCTGGGCGACAGAGCAAGACTCCATTTCAAAAAAAAAAAGGAAACTAAATACTTTGCCACATATTGAAATGTTAGATAATTTACAGATAACTCTTACATAATGATAAGAACATTATCTTCAGTTAATGAATATTAGTAAAAGAGTCATTCCTCTAAATATTAAACATTTTGTCTTTGAAAAATATTTAAATTGTCACCACTTCAAATGTTTTACTATTTCATGATAAGTCAAATTCACTTTACTTCATGAGTTCCCTCCCCACCATGTATCATTGGCCAATGTATCAGAAAGAAAGGTGAATAGGAATATCTCTGGTTTTCAGCCAGAAAACCTTGAAGTATGTCCCTGCTCCATCATCATGCTCTCTTGAGCACATTGCCTAAACTTTCTGAATTTCTTTTTGACTATGGTTGGAGGAAAAGAGAGGAAAAAATTTTCTGCTCCATATGTGGATCTTTGGAGAGCATGGAGAGGAACAGTCTTAGAAAGGGAGACACAAGAGAGATCAGAGCTTCAGCAGGAAGCCAAATAGAGTCAGGGCGAGAAAAAGAAATGTGACTTCTTTACAGAAATGTCTATTAGAGCCCTTTCCCCATTTGTAAACTTTGTTGGGTTTTTATTGTTGTTGTTGTTAAGCTGTAGGAGTTTTTTTATTAATATTTTGGACCTTAGCTCCTTATTAAATATATGGTTTGTAAATATTTTCTCTCATTCAGTAGGTTGTCTTTTCATTCTGTCATTTGTTTTGCTCTACAGAAGCTTTTTAGTTTACAGCAATTCAATTTGTCTATTTTGGCTTTGTTTGTCTCTGCTTCTGGTATCATATCCAAGAAATCATTGACAACACCAATGTCAAGAAACTATACCCTACATTTTCTTCCAGTAGTTTTATAGTTTCAGTTTTTACATTTAAGCCTTTAATTCATTTTGGCTTTATTTTCGTGTATGGTGTAAAATAGGTGTCCAATTTTATAATTTTGCATGTGGATAACTTGTTTTCCCAGCACCATTTATTGAAAAGACTCTCCTTTCCCTCAGTGTATGGCCAGTAAATACATGAAAAGGTGCTCAACATCACCAATCATCAGGGAATTGAAAACCAAAACCACACAAGATATCATCTCACACCTGTTAGTATGACCATTATATACATTATAAAAAGATAATAAGCATTGGTAAGGATGTGGAGAAAAGGGAATCCTTGTAAAACAGTGCAATCAAAAAGAATATGAAGTTTCTTCCAAAAGTTAGAAACAGAACTACCATAGGACCTAGCAATCCCACTTGTGGGTACATATCTAAAATATTAAAATAAAGATCTTGACAAGATATCTGCAATCCTACATTCAATGCAGTGTTAGTTACAATAGCTATTGTAGAAAACCAAGATTAGAGAAAGAAAACATAGTATCATACAATGGAATATTATTCAGCTTTTGAAAAGAGGGAAATCCTGCCATTTGTGAGAAAACATGGATGAATCTAGAGAACATTATTCTAAGCGAAATGAGACAGCCACAGAAGGACAAATACTGTGTGATTCCACTTAGGTGAGTTGTCTAAAATAGTCATAACCACAGAAAAAACAGATAGTAGGATGAAGGGTAACAGAGGCTGGCAGGGGTGGAAAATTGAGAGTTGATTTTCAATGGAAATAAAGTTTCAGTTATGCTTGATGAATAAGTTCTAGAGATCTGCTGTACAACATAATACACATAGTTACCAATACGGTATAGCACGCTTAAAAATTTGTTAAGCAAGTAGATTTCATATTAAGTGTCCTTACAACAACAACAACAAACAACAAAACAAAACAAAGAGAAACAAGGAAACTTTTCGAGGTGATAGTTATATCTCTTACTTGATTGTAGTGATGACCTCACTGGTATATGCTTATGTCCAGGCTCATCAAATTGTGCAAATGTTAATTATGTGCAGCTTTTTTGTTTGTTTAACAGTTAAAGTTCAATTAATCTGTTCTTTTTTTAAAAAAAAAAAAAGATAAAGACAGACAGGAAGAAAGACAAACAAGCAAGCAAGAAGATTGCACCACTCTCTCTGCCATCAAGAATTCTCAGATGGGCCAGGCACAGTGACTCATGCCTTAATTTCAGCACTTTGGGAGGCCGAGGCAGGAGGATCACTCAAAGCCAGAAGCTCAAGACCAGTCTGGGCAACATAGTGAGACCCTATCTCCACAAAAAATAAAATTAACCCAGGCATGATGTCACATGACTGTAGTCCCAGCTATTTGGGAGGCTGAGGGAAGAGGATCACTTGAGTCCAGGAGTTTGAGACTGTAGGGAGCTATGACTGCACCACAATACTCTAGCCTGGGTGATAGAGCAAGGCCTTGTTTCAAAGAAAACAAAATAGAATTCTCAGGCAGGCTGAGTGTAGGATCACGCCTGTAATCCTAGCACTTTGGGAGGCTGAGGAGGGTGGATCACTTGATCCCAGGCATTTGAGACCAGCCTGGCCATCACTGTGAAACCCCATCTCTATTAAAATATAAAACTTAGCCAGGGTGTGGTGGCATACACCTGTGCTCCAGCTATTCTGAAGGCTGAGGTGGGAGAATCACTTGAACCTGGGAGGTGGAGGTTGGAATGAGCTGAGATTGTGCCACTGCACTCCAGCCTGGGAGACAGAACAAAGCTCTGTCTTTTAAAAAAAAAAAAAAAAAAGAATTATCAGGCAGATGTTTTCTCACTCTGCATGGGATGAGATTTTCTTTTTTGCTTTTTTCTTTTATAGAGACAAGGTCTCACTATGTTGCCCAGGCTGGTCTTGAACCCCTGAGTTCAAGCGATCCTCCTGCCTTGGGCTCCCAAAGTCTTGTGATCACAAGGCGTGAGCCACGGCACCCAACTGGGTTGGGATTTTCTACCAATCAGGGGCAAATCTCTCAAAAAACAAAAAAGAATTTAACTCATATTTGGATCATATATATAAAGTTCCTGTCATATGATAGACGTTACATAAGTTTTGGTTCTTTATCCGCACTTACTTATTTTGAAACAGGGTCTCTGTTTCCCAGGCTGGAGTGCAGTGGTACTCTGTTGCCCAGGCTGGAATGCCAGTGGTACAATCTCTGCTCACTGTAGCCTTAACCTCCCAGGTTCAGCTAATTTTCTCACCTCAGCCTTCCGAGTAGCTGGCATTACAGGTGCGCACCACTATGCCCAGCTGTAAACAATTAAAAATCAAAGCACACACTTTGGAAGATAGAAAGTGGCAGTTCTATCAGGGCAGTTCTGGTTTGTTATTATAGAGTGTATGAGCACTCACACACGCCCACACCCAATTAAAGCACACAATCGACGAATCCTTAAAAGAAGGGGAAATTAGGGCAGAGTAAAAGGATGCTAATTGTTGACAGTGAAAAATGTTATTTGTAATGATAGAGACTAGCGAAAGCAAAACACATGTTGCTTGTTTGTGAGACCACCCCGCACCCAGCAGTCTGACTTGATTGGAAGTTGTGTCAATGGTCCTCCATCAAAGACTATCATCGTGAATGACGTCTGAACAGATGTTTCCCTGCAATTAAGAGAAGCCTTAAGTGATCCGCACAATGGCCATGTACTTTAGGTTATTTGCAAAAGTTTTATAAATTAAACTGTGACTTTAACTGAGAGGACTTTTAAAACTATAAGCAGTGAAAGAAAAGTTGAATTGACAGTGTTATCTAGAAAGGTGCCTCTCTCAGGCAAGCAGGGATTTGGAGAAACATAAAGACTCGGGTTTTATTGAGCACACATGGACATAAACACGGGAACAGTACACACCATGGAATACTAGAGAGTGGAGAGGTGGGTTAAAAGACTACCTGTCAGGTACTATGCTCACTCCCTGAGTAATGAGATTCCTACTCCATACCTCAGCACCATGCAATATTCCCACGCAACACATCTGCACATGCACCCACTGCATCTGAAATAAAAGTCAAATTAATAAAATAAACTAAAATTTTAAAAGGCCTGGCATGGTGACTCACGCCTGTAATCCCAGAGCTTTAGGAAGTCAAGGTAGGTGTATCACTTGAGGGCAGGAGATCAAGACCAGCCTGGCCAACATGGTGAAACCCCATCTCTACTAAAAATACCAAAAATTAGCCTGGCATGGTGGCACTTGCCTGTAATCCCAGATACTTGGGAGGCTGAGGCAAAAGAATTGCTTGAACCCAGGAGGCAGAGGTTGCAGTGAATGGAGATCATGCCATGGCACTCCAGCCTGGGCAACAAGAGAGAAACTCCATCTCAAATAAATACATAAATAAATTTAAAAACACACCTTGTTTTTTTCCTCCAATCCCTCCTGCCCTGGCCCCTATTTAAGACGTAAACTATTACCAGTTTATATATGCACTGTCAAAAATAAAAAATAAAAAATAAAAACAAAACCCAGCTAGGAAGACTAGCTCTTTTGTTTTCTATGGTTCCTAAGAAGTCAGGGTGACATCTGGTGGACAGACAGTCTTAACTATCTATCAAGACAGTCTACATTTCTGTCTGACTCCCACTTTAAAAGTTCTCAAAGAGTCAACAATTTAAAAAGGAAGTTGTGCCTCAACTGGACAGAAAACGTGACTCTGAACCCCAAACACAAACTACGCAAAGAGTATCCTCACAATTAAATAGTTGGATCTAGAGATACCACTAATGCTGTAAATGCACATATCCAAGATGATGCATGGCTCTGAATAAAAAGAAAGATTTGTGCTTTGTTTTGCTAAAGGACAATTTTTAAGAGGATGTAATTGCGACTCTCCTATAAAATGAATTGTGTCAAATATTTTAGTTAACTCTTTTAGTCATGTAAAGAAAAGGAAGGCATTGAAATGCACAAATATAAAATACATGCTCAGCTCATGAATCCACCAACAGGAAAGTATGACGAAAGCGTAAGGTGCCAGATGGGAAAACTGAATGAAAGGTCTATGCAGCATAACTGAAGCCAAATCAGAAAAAAATCTTGCAAATTGATAGGAGAGCAGATACTTTTTTAAAGAAAATGGGAAGCCATTGTGATTTTAAGTAGAAGAATGACATAATCTAACTTGTGCCACAGAAAATTAATCTGGCACTCATGTGGCGCATGGATTACAACTTGGAGAAAGACAGAAGGCAGGATCCAGGTTAAGAGGCTGGCACAATATTTCAGGTAAGAAATGATGAAGAGCTAACCTAAGCAGTGGCATGGGGAGGAGAGGGAAGGAGACACATTTGAGAAGCATCTATGGAAGGTGGGGCTCTCTAACGTCACAAACCTGAAAGGGCAGATTGAGTTACATGCACCCTTATCTTCTAATCTTATTAACTCCAGGTGCCACCTGCAGAAGCAGCACTTCCTCTGCACAGACACTCCAAAAAATGTCCGGGAGTCTGCAACCGATTTCTTACATACGCTTACAAAACAACAACAAAAATATTAGGTTGCTACTTGCCGTTAGCATCTTCCACGAGGAAATCAGAAATTTGCTGATTTTCCCTGGCCACCAGTGCTCTCGGTCCTCGGGGTACAGCACATGCCCAGCAATCTCTTATTAAGTGGAAAGGAGTTTCCTCCCCCAGCCTATTGTATTTAATTGAGGGGTGTCCATAGCAGGGTAGATTGAGCAATAGTGTACTATAGAGTTTAGCGACAGAAGTCTTTAGGGTACAAACAATTCATTTTTTTCCAGGGAACACACATATCACCAGGATAGCTGAACTGGAATGTGTTTACCTACCAGTTACTACATTGTACCTTGCACCCCTCTGACCCTTAATCCCTTTGGGTGAGGCTGAAGGTCCATGCTAGATAACTTTCCCGCTTAGAATGAATTCTCTCTGTGTGTATTAGGTTGGTGCAAAAGTAATTGCGATTTTGCCATTACTTTTAATGCCTATACTTTCTTACCTGCCTATAACCTAACTCTCAATCTGGCAGCCCTGTCTGAACTCCAAATATGGAGAGAGTTCATGCTTTACATCCCTCAGTGTCCTCAATTTTCCTGAAAATCAGTCTGTCAGAACAATTAGAGGTCATGGAGATAAGATGAAAAGAAAAAACCAGCTCTACGTATTAGCCACATTAGAATCTAGTTCTAAACCAGCTGAAATCTATTACACCTCAGGTAACAGACATCAGTAAAATGCAGATATCAATAAAATATAAATGTAAACAATTAAGTATAGAATGTGAGGGAAAGAAAGTAGGCAAAGAGGTCTCTGAGATCTCTAACTTAGGTAACTAGAAGCCTCCATCAAAAAGGTGGGTAGGGGGAAGGAATACAGGATGTGAAGCAAACGTTTAGGTTATGAAGTGAACTCAGCTTCATGGAATATCCACATTCCAGTGGAGGTATCCGGAAGACTAGAGTTCCTCCAACCATAATACATCCCAACGAACCTGGAACACTTTAAAAAACACATCTAGGGAACTTGTATTGGAGCCCATACATCCCTCTCTTTAACGAATTCTTTAAAATTCTTGAAAGGCTCTCTTAAAATTTACCAAAATACCAACAGTGATTGTCTCCAGGAAAGTTGGCTTCGGGTAAGATCTATAGTTGCAAGCACTAGAAAAAAAAATCTAGTTGTTTTAAACAGTAAAAAGGAGATTTAAAAAGAAGATTTTAAATAGTTTACAGACTCTTGAGGCAGGAAGTGGTTGGGTGTGGCACAAAGGGCTAAAGGAAGTCAGTTCAAGAAGCCAAGAGCAATGTTCAAAATCATCCCAAAAGCAGTTCAGTGAGGTCCCACTGTGCCATCCATTGTTTGAAATTTTCCTCAATTTGGTGAAAGACCCATGAAACTCAATGAACCCCAGTTCCCAAATGAACTGGGCCAGGGACAGGGCAGGGCTTCATCACTGCCCCTTGCATCACTGATGTTGCTGCCTCAGGAGCGAAGGTCACTGACACTCCCTGGTGTCTCACCTCTTACCGGCGTGGATTCTTTCCTGCTTATGCTCTCTTATTATCAGACCCACATCTAGGGCAAAGCCTCACTCATGTGTCCACATCCAAGCTGCAAGAGGAGGTAGGGAAAGCAGGGATTTTCACCTTCGTAGCGAAAGAGGTTCTGATGTCAGGCAAACCAAAAGAGATGAAAAATGTATACAACAGTGATTTTTTTGGGCGATGTTTTCTGGTTCTTTATGCTTCTCCATATATTCTACATTTTCTATAATGAAGAGGGTTTAATAATCAGGAAAAAAATTTTAAATAAACTTACACTGGAGATTGTATTCAGGTTTCTTTCTTTCTTTTTTTTTTTTTTTGTACGTCTGTCTGGTATTGCTTCTCCCTCTAGTGGAGACTAAAGGAAATACACAGGTGGATGACTTCGGATGGTTCTGTAACTTCACTACTGTTAGAGTAAAATGTACCATCACTCCATTTCGTAGGTAAGTAAACTGGATCTAAGAGATAAGAGACAGTTTACCAAAGGCACATATGAACTTAATGGTAGAGCCAGTTCTACAATCAAGATATCTTGATTTAGGTTTCTATTTTGGTTCTCTCATAAAGAGCATGACTGTAGACTATACGGCATGATTTGAGGGGCATTCAGAATCCCCAAGTTAATTCTCTGTTTGTTTGTTTTTAATAGAACACAAGAATTAGCTATGACTAAAATAGTAAGTGGGTTTAGCAATTATCCCCAGTATTTCATCTTCAGTGAAAATAAATGTGAGAGGAAGCATTGTTAGAGAATAAGAGTGCAAACTTTGAGACAAAACTTCCTGGATTTGATCCCAGCCCTTCCATTTCCTGAAAGGAGTCCTCGAAAAACAAAAATTGCAGCTGGCGAGATTGGAAAATGTATAGGTTCCTGCCTGAGGACAATCTCGAGTCTGCACAGCAGCTCAGGGCAGCAGAACATCGCAGCCTTACTGCTCTGAAGCATAAAACGTCAGCGTTTAGGGTTTGGAGAGCAGCCAGAAAGCTTGAAAGAGAAGGGGTCATGTAGCAGGTGCGTCCCAAAATATGCAGCTAATATTGGCCTGAAATGTAGGCTGACCACTCAGCAAAACTTCACAGGGGAACTAGTTAAAAAGCAGCAGCTGGAAACTACAGATCCTAGGGAAACTGTTGACTGCAGGGAACACAAATGGAGTTTGAGTCCAGTCATGTTCATTGTTGACTGGAATACAAATCAGCCTTCTCTGAGTCTATTATGTATCATTCATGCAAAGAAATGGAAGCACGTCACCAACACTAAAGAAAAAAAGAGTCAAGATAAACCCATCTCAAAATGACTCAAATAGTACAATTAGCAGAGAAGTGAAAGAAAAGTAATGGATATAAATAAATGAAAATACTAAACAAAAATAGCTCCTGTTGGCTGTGACAGTTTCTCAGACTTTCTTGCATTTTTTTAACTTTACCAATTTTGAGAAGCATCGGTCAGTTATGTTGCAGGATGCCCCTTTATTAGAATTTGTCTGATGATTTTTTTCTCATTATTAAACTGGGGTTATGAGTTTTAGAGAGAAAGATAACAGAGGTTAAGTTCCATTTTTGTTATAACATATCAAGGGTATAGACTATTAACATGATTTATGACTAATAATGGTGACTTTGATCACCAGACTGAAATAGTCTTTGAAAAGATACTCCTTTTTTCTCCCATTTCATTCTGTACTTTTTGGAAGGAAGTCACTATGCACACCCCACACTTAAAGAGTAGAATTATGTCTCACCTTGTTGGATGGGGGAGTACCCGCATATTTATTTGGAATTATTCTACATGGGAGATTTGTCTCTTCTTCCTATTTATTTTTCAATCATTTATTTATATCAGTATTCATTCATGGATATTTATTTTTCACTTTGGGTTATCATCCAGTACTACTTGTTTTCTTTTGTTACTCAAATTCTTTCAGCTTTGGACATTGGGATTTCTTTCACTTGGCTTCTGTATTAATTATCCAGGGCTGCTGTAAGCAATGACTGGAAACTCCATGGCTTAAAACAACAGAAATGTATTTCCTCAAAATTCTAATGGCAAGAAGTCCAAAATCAGTTTTACTGAGACAAAAACCTAGTGTTGGCCAACTGTGCTCTCTCTGGAGGTGAGAAGTTATTCCTTGCCTCTTCCAGTTTCTGGCGATGCCAGCAATCCTCCCTTGTCTTGTGGCTGCCTCATTTCCATCCCTGCCTCCCTGACCACATGGCCTCTTCTTCATCCCTGTGTCTGGGTCAGATCTCTCTCTGCCTGCTTATAAAGATACATGTCAACTGGGCGCAGGGGCTTACACCTGCAATTCCAGCACTTTGGGTGGCCGAGGTGGGTGGATCACTTGAGGTCAGGAGTTCGAAACTAGCCTGAACAACATGGTGAATCCCCATCTCTACTAAAAATACAAAAATTAGCCCGGCGTGGTGGCATGTGCCTGTAGTCCCAGCTACTTGGCAAGCTGAGGCAGGAGTACTGCTTGAACTGGGAGGCGGAGACTGCAGTGAATTGAGATTACAACACTGCACTCCAGCCTGGGCGACAGAACGAGATGCTGTCTCAAAATAGAAAAAAAGAAAAAAGATACATGTGATTGTATTTAGGGTCCAGCCAGATTATCTGAAATAATATTCCTTATTCACTCTGCAAAAACCATTTTTCCTCATGAGGTAGCATTACCAGGTTACAGGGAATAGAAACTGATACCTTTTGGGGGGCATTATTTAGCTTACCACAGCTCTTGTGCCACTTTGACATACCCACATCAAGGTAGTTTGTGGGTTTCTTTTCTGTTCTGTTTGTTTTTCGAGCATTTCCTTACACTCTAACACTATAAGATGCTCCAGGCTCATCTTGTGTATTTCCTGCTACAGTCCTAGAATTAGCCATTGCTCCAAGGAGCCCTCCTTCCTTCAATTGGAGAATGGTATTAGAAACCATGATCTGGGTGCTAGATATGCTAGTTGCTACTAGAGTGTTGCTTCTTTTAGGATCTCTAAACTGACAGAGCAAAACAATAGATGTGTGTCCTGACCCATGTATATACGCATATTCTTTTTTTTTTTTTTTT
>NW_012121598.1:9115991-9117228 GCF_000951035.1 Colobus angolensis palliatus | reverse complement strand
TAGGAAAAGGGATTCCCTTCCCCCTTGCGCTTCCCAGGTGAGGCGATGCCTTGCCCTGCGTCAGCTCTCGCTGGTCGAGCTGCAACAGCTGACCAGCACCGATTGTCCAGCACTCACTAGTGAGATGACCCCAGTACCTCAGTTGATGCAGAAATCACTGGTCTTCTGTGTCCTTCGCGCTGGGAGTTGGAGACTGGAGCTGTTCCTATTCGGCCATCTTGCTCCGTCTCGCATATTCATAAATATTTCTATGGGCAATCACCTGTATCTCTTTTAAATTAAACTTGAGTTCTTACTAATGTAATCCATTACCACAGGGATCATTCCAGCCTTCTCCCCTTGCTTATCTGTATATTCTCAAAACACTGAGAAACCTGGCTCCCACCATCCAGCATTCCTTGTTCAGTTCTAGTATTCATGTATGGCAGTATGAGAATCATTACTCCATATCCTTAGGGGAAACAAATGGATCAACTCCACACAGCGCTTATGGGCAGTTCCTTTTGCCTTTAGTCTCACAGACTCCACTTATTTCCAAAGTTACTTAGGTCAGCAACTTTTCCCCAAATCCCTCCGTGTGCTTGATTCATACATTTGTGATATAGCTAGGTTATCTTCTCACAATATGCATTTTTTTCCTGTGACTCTAAAACATCCTGATGGATTTTCTAATTTGCATAGGAGTAATTAACATTTACTCCTTTTATTGTCAAGTTCTATGAGTTTTGATAAATGCATAATGTCACGTATCCACTGTTACAGTATCATACTGGATTGTATTACCACCCTAAAAATCCCACGTACTTCACCTATTCATCCCCCCAACCACAACCCCCCCACACACCAAAATCCTTAGCAATCACTGATATTTTTCTTGTCTCTATAGTTTTAACTATTCCAGAATGTCATATATTTGGAATCAGCAAATATTTTCAATTTGGCTTTCTTCACTTAAAAATGTGCATTTGAGATTCTTATGTCTTTTCAAGGCATAATCACTCATTTCCTCTTATAATTGAATAATATCCTATTGTAAGGCCGGGTGTGGTGGATCATGCCTGTAATCCCATCCCTTTAGGAGGCTGAGGTAGGTGTATCACCTGAGATCAGGAGTTCGAGACCGGCCTGACCAACATGGAGAAACCCCGTCTAAAATACAAAATTAGCCAGGTCTAGTGGCACATGCTTGTAATCTCAGCTGCTCGGGAGGCTGAGGCAGGAGAATCTGTTGAACCTG
>NW_012121598.1:9073185-9115596 GCF_000951035.1 Colobus angolensis palliatus | reverse complement strand
TATATATAGAGAGAGAGAGAGAGAGAGAGAGAGAGAGAGAGAGAGAGCGAGAGAGAGACATTATTACATGGCTATACCACTATTTGTTTATCCACGTACTTTCGTGTTTTTTAAAAAGTTTTCCAGCTTCACTGAGGCATAATTGACAAATGAAATTGTATAAATTTAAGGTGTATAATGTGATAATTTGACATGTGTATATTGTGAAATGATGATCACAATTAGGTTAGTTAACACATCAATCACTTCACCTAGTTACCTTTTGTGTGTACATGTGTGTGGTATGAACAATTTAAGATCTCTATTAACAATTTAAAGTGTACAATACAGTATTGTTAACTATAGTCACCATGCTATACATTAGATCCCCAGAACGTAATCATCTTATAACTGAAAGTTTGTGCCCTTTTGCCAACATTTCCCCATTTCCTCCAGCCCCAGCCCCTGGCAATCACCATTTTATTCTCTATTTCTATGGGTTCACTTTTAAAACTTCTACATGTAAGTAAGGTAATAAAGTATTTGTGTTTGTCTGACTTGTTTTGCTTGGCATAATGCCCTCAAGATTCATCTATGTTGTCAAAAATTATGGTATTTCCTTCTTTAGTAAGGATGAATGATATTCCATTTTCTATATATAACACAATTTCTTTCCCTATTCATCTATCAACTGACATTTAGGTTGTCCCCATGTCTTGGCTACTGTGAATAATGCTGCAATGGACATGAGAGTGCAGATTCTCTTAGAGATACTAACTTCATTTCCTCTGGATACATGCCCAGGAGTGGGATTACTGGGTCATATGGTAGTTCTGGTTTTAATTTTTTGAGGAACTTCCACACTGTTTTCCATAATGGATGTACCAATTTACATTCTCACCAACAGTGTACAAGGATTCCCTTTTCTCCACATCCTTGCCAACATTTGTCTCTTGTCTTCTTGATGACAGCCATTCTAATTGGTGTGGTTATATCTCTCATTGCAGATTTCATTTACATTTCCCTAATGATTAGTGATGTTGACCACCTTTTCATAATATCTTTTGTGTGTTAGCCTTGTATCCCTTGCTATAATCACTTATTAGTTTCAGGGGTTGGTTTTGGGGTGGTTTTGGGGGGTTGTGGCATGTTTTTTTGGTCAACTAATTGCAATTGTTTAGATACACAATCATGCCATCTGTGAACCAAAATGGTTTTATTCCCTTTTTTCCTAATCTGTGCCACTTTTATTTCATTTTATTTTCTTATTACATGATCTATGAGTTCTAGCACAAGGCTGAATAGGAGTGGTGAGAAAAGCCATAGTCACCTTGTTGTTCCTAATTTTAGGAGAAAAGTATTTAATTTTTCACTAGTAAGTATCATGTTGGCTGTAGGTTGTTTTAGATGTTCTTTATCAAGTTGAGAAATCTCACCCAATTCTAGCTTGAATAGAGTTTTCATCATGAATCGGTATTGTATTTTGCCAAATGCTTCTTCTGCATTATTTGAATGATCATAGTTTTCTTCCTTAGCCTGTTGATGTGATTGATTGTGTTAATTGATAATCAAATGTTGTATCAGCCTTGCATATTTGGAAGATATCCGGCTTGTTTGTGACATCCAGTTCTTTTCGTATATTATTACAATCAATTTGCTATTACTTTGTTCAGGATTTTTTATCTATATTTTTGAGAGATATTAGTCTATAAGTTTCCTTGTTGTAATGTCTTGGTATTAGGATAATGCAGGCCTCTTAAGAATTAGGAAATGCTCCCTACTCTTTGTGTTTCTGAGATTGTGGAGTATCATTGATATATATCATGAACATTTCTTCCTTAATAATTGGTAGAATTCACCAATAAAACCATCGGAACCCACCTGAAAATTATTACTTCTTGATTTAATTTCTTAATAAATATAATCCTATTCTGATTATCTGTTTCTCCTTGTGTGAGTTTAGGTAGCATTGAAAGTTTTGTGACTTTCAAACAACTGGTAAATTTAATATAAGTTATTAAAATCGTGAGCATAGAGTTGTTCATAACATTCATTATTATTTTTTAAACCATCTCCTCAAACGTTTATCCACTGAGTTGCAAACATCCAATTATACTCTTTAAGATATTTAAAAATGTATAGTTATTATTGACTATAGTCACCCTGTTGTGCTACCAAATAGTAGATCTTATTCATTCTTTATAATTTTTGTGCCCGTTAACCATCCCTTCCTTCCCCATATCCCTCCACTACCCTTCCCAACCTCTGGTAACCATCCTACTCTCTATGTCCATGACTTCACATTGTTTTGATTTTTAGATCCCACAAATTTTGTGTGTTTATTTTGTATCTGTATCCTGTAACTTTACTGAATTTGTTTATCAGTTCTAATAGTTTTTTGGGGGAGTCTTTAGACTTTTTCAAAACTAAGATCACATCATTGCCGGGTGCGGTGGCTCATGCCTGTAATCCCAGCACTTTGGGAGGCCAAGGTGGGTGAATCACCTGAGGTCAGGAGTTCAAGACCAGCCTGACCAACATGGAGAAACCCCGTCTCCACTAAAAACACAAAAAAATTAGCCAGTAGTGGTGGTGCATGCCTGTAATTCCAGCTACTAGGGAGGCTGAGGCAGGAGAATTGCTTGAACCTGGGAGGCAGAGGTTGTGGTGAGCTGAGATCGCACCACTGCACTCCAGCCTGGGCAACAAGAGCAAAACTCCATCTCAAAAAAAAGAAAAAGAAAAAGAAAATCATCTACAAACAAGGATAATTTGACTTCTTCCTTTCCATTTCGGATGCCCTTTCTTTCTTTCTCTTGTCTGATTTCTCTAGCTGGGACTTCCTGTACTGTGTTGAATGATAGTGGTGATAGTGGGCATCCTTGTCATGTTCCAGATCTTAGAGGAAAGGCTTTCAGTTTTTCCCAATTCTGTATGATTCTAGCTGTGCATCTGTCATGTATAGTTTTTATTATATTGAGGTATGTTCCTTCTATCTCTAGTTTTTTGTAGGTTTTCATCAGGAAGAGATGTTGAATTTTATCAAACGCTTTCTCAGCATCAATTGAAATGATAGTGAGTTTTTTAATCTTTCATTCTGTTGATATGTGTATCACATTGATTGATTTGCATATGTTGAAACATCCCAGGGATAAATTCCATTGGTCATAAGGAATGACCTTTCTAATGTATTGTTGAATTCAGTCTGCTAGTATTTTGTTGAGGATTTTTTGCATCAATATTCATCAGAGATTTTGGCCTGTAGTTTCATTTATTTGAGGTATCGTTGTCTGGTTTTGGTATCAGGATAATACTGGCCACGTAGAATGAGTCTGAAAGTATCCCCTCCTCCTTTATTTTTCATAATAGTTTGAGTAGGATTCCTGTTAGTTCTCCTTTAAATGTTTGATAGAATTCATCAGTGATGCCATGATATCCCGGGCTTTTCTTTCCTGGAAGATTTTTTTTTTATTACAGTTTTGATCTCATTTCTTGTTTTTGATCTGTTCAGCATTTGGATTTCTTCCAGGTTCAATCTTGGTAGGTTGTATGTATCTAGGAATTTGTCCATTTCTTCTAGATTTTCCAATTTATTGACATACAGTTGCTCATAGTAGCCACTAACAATCCTTTGAATTTCAGCAGTATCAGTTGTAATGTCTCCTTTTTCATTTCTGCTTTTATTTATTTGAATCATCTCTCTTTTTTTCTTAGCTAGTGTGGCTAAAGATTTGTCAATTTTGTTTAACTTTCCAAAAAACTACCTTTTGGTCTCATTGATTTTCTGTGTTTTTTATTTCAATTTTATTTATTTATGCTCTAATCTTTGTTATTTCTTTTATTCTACAAATGTCGGATTCGGTTTGCTCTTGTTCCTCTAGTTCTTTAAGGTGTATCATTGGAGTATTCGAAGATTTTCCTCTTTTTTGATGTGGGCACTCACTAGCTTTAAATATCCTTCTTAGTTCTGCTTTTGCTATATCCTAGAGGTTTTGGTATGTTGTGTTTCCATTATTATTTGTTTCAAGAACCTTTTAATTTCCTTCTTAATTTTGTCATTGACCCAATGGCCATTCAGGTCCATATTGTTTTATTTCCATGCATTTTTATAGTTTCCAAAATTCCTCGTTATTAATTTTTAATTTTGTTTGTATCCAAGATGCAAGACAATGTCCTCCCCTCTCTTTCTTCCCTCAAGTAGAATGAAGGGGTGTCATTTTTGAAGTCACGAGTTGTGCAACCTGGTGTTAGAGGATGGGTGATGCCAGCACTCTCTTGGCTGCCCCAGCTGGTGTCTCAGTATGTCATTCCCTTTCACCCCCACTCCACTCTCTCTGGGCTTACTTCAGTCCTAGGACTCACCTATGAGCTGCAGTCATATGGCATAGAGTGCTTTTAAGTTTACTTACAGACCAAGAGCCCTTTAAGCCTTGGTAGGGAGGTTTGTGGGCACTCAAGTTCAGACTGCTTGGATCTTTGATTCCCCTCTGGTTAGGGCTGCTTTAAATACTCCTTCTGTGGGCTGATGTCAGTTGAGGTTGGTCTATGAGTGCTCACCTGATTTTTGGTTCTTGTGAAGGTGTTTTTTTTTTGTTTTTTTTTTGCTATGTAGGTAGTGTCTTTGTGGGGAGGATGATCAGTGAAGCTTTCTATTCTGCCATGTTGCTCCACCTGTTTGTTTGTTTGTTTTCTTTCATTTATTATTTATTTAATACCCATAGTATCAACAGTGGGAACTCCTTTTTTTGTTTCTGATATTGGTAATTTTTGTCTTCTATTTATTCATGGTTAGCCTGGCTAGGGGTTTATTAGTTTTATTAATCTTTTCAAAGAACCAGCTTTTGGTTTTGTCGATTTTCTCTATCTTTATCTGTTTTCAATTAATTTGATTTTCCCTCTAATGTTTATTATTTATTTTCTTCTGCTTGCTTTAGGTTTACATTGTACTTCTTTCACTAATCTTTTAAGTTGGAAACTTAAATTGATTTTAGATCTATCTTATTCTCTAATAATATGCATTCAGTGCTATAAATTTTTGTCTAGGCACTATTTTTGCTGTGTTCCACAAATTTTGATAAGATGTATTTTTATTTTCATTTAGTTTAAAATATTTTAATAGCCCTTGAAACTTCTTCTTTGACCCATGTTTTACTTAGAAGTGTTTGTTATTGCTTCTCTGCCACTTGGCTAATATCAAGTATACACTTGTTTAATCTACAGCTGTCTTCTTACGATTGATTTTTTGCTTAATTCCAGTATGGTCTGAGAATGTAACTTGAATTATTTCTATTTTTTTAAAAATTTTAAGATATGCTTTATCATCCACAACATGGTCAATCAGTGAATGTCCATGTGAGCTTGAGAACAATGTGTATTCTGCAGTTGTTAGATGAAATATTCTACAAATGTTAGTTAGATTTAGTTGACTGATGGTGCTGTTCAGTTTAGTTATATCCTTACTGATTTTCTACCTTCTGGATCTATCAATTACTAAAAGAGGGGTGTTCAATTATTCAATCATAATAATAGATTTTGCTATTTTTCCTTGCAGTTTTCTCAGCTTTTACCTTACAAATTTTGACATTCTGTTGTTTGGTGCATACATGTCAAGTATTGTTATATCTTCTTGGAAACTTTACTCACTTATCATTATATCATGCTCTCTTTATCCCAGGTGATTTTCCTTGTTCAGAAGTCTATTTTGTCTGATATTAATATAGCTACTTCAGCTTTGTTTTTATTGTAGCATGGTACTCTTCTATCCCTTTATTTTTAATTTATCTGGGTTTGTACATTTAAAGTAAACTTCTTATAGATAACAGATAATTGAGTCTTGTGTTTTTATCTACTATGATAGTCTCTGTCATTTAATTGATAATATAGAAAATTCACATTTCAAGTGACTATTGATATTGATGAAATAATATCTACCATGTTTTAAACTGTTTTCTATTTATTGCATTTTTTTCCTTTTTTTAAAATCTTCCTCTCTTTCTGCCACCTCTGGTTTTAATTGAGCATTTCACATGATTCCATTTTATTTTCTCTCTTAGGAAATCAATTATAATTATTTTCTTCCATTTTTAGTAGTTGCCCTAGAGTTTACACACCTTTACAACTAATCTAAGTCCACTTTCAAATAGCACTGTGCCACTTCACTAGTATTGCAGATGTCTTAGAGCAGAACATTCTCAATTTCTCTTTCCCATCCCCTATTACTTTTACATTTTTTACTCATCCATATGCTATAATGCCTTAATATTTTAACTACTATTAATTTGACAAACAGTTTCTGTTGGATCAATTAAGAAGAAGAAAAATAAAATGTTTCATTTTACTTTCATTTATTCCTTCTCTATGAACTGTTTTTCCATATAGATCTGAGTTTCTGACCTATATTATTTTTCTTATCTCTGAGGAAATTCTTTAACAGTTCTTGCAGGACATATCTACTGTTAATGAATTCCCTCAGTTTTTGCTTTTCTGAGCAAGACTATTTTTCTTCACTTTTTCAGGATAAATTTCCTGAATATAGAATTCTAGGTTGGTGTTTTTTTATTTATTCAGTACTTACATTTTACTCCACTCTCTTCTTGTTTGCATGGTTTCTGGCAAGTATTCTACTGTAATTCTTCTAATTGTTTTAATGATAAGGTGCTTTGTTTGGTTTTATTTTGTGCTCTGAATTCTTATGCGATTTTCCCTTTGTCTTTGAATTTCTGCTGCTTTGATAAAATATGCTTATTTCTTGGTATTTATTCTATTTGTTCTTTATTATGCTTGGTGTTCTCTGAGCTTCCTGGAGCCATGAACAGATAAGAACATGATGGCAAGGTGTGGGAAGAAGAAATGTTCTATAATAGTTTAATTATATTTTAGATTTCTAGAGGGACTGTCTGCCTGAGCCATAAATGTCACAAGTTTTTCTTAGCCATTTTCTCCCCTCTCTTTAAATGAAATAGGAAGGCTAGAGAACCTAAAGTTGGCTAATTTCCTTCCCCCAGGTTAGATAAAATTTTGGTAAAGTGTTTACCGTGACTTAAATTAAGGAGATCAGCTATTTGTTATGAAATCTACTATGGGAATATTTCAAAAGCTGTTTTTCCCTGACCATAATTCAAATGGTTACTTTTCCTTCCTCCTGCCCAAATTGGGATTTTTCTAGATCTTTACCTTGAGAACCTAGTGAGTTTATGGAGGTAAAACCCACAAAAGTGTGGAGGGTTCCAAAGCCTGAGCCTCCAAGCTTTCTCATTCTCAAGCTAATCCACACTCAGCCTACAGAAATTCATCAAAACTATCATTTTAGGTTCTTACCTATTTGTGGCTCTACTGACTTCTGTTCCATGTAAATTGACCTTGGCTGAGATTCTCTGTATTTACCTATCTTGCCAGGTTTTGGGGTGTTCTTGTCCTATGACTTCAGTTCCCAGATGGGTCCAAGAAAAGAGTGATTTTCAGTTTCTTAGGTATTTTAAATTATTCTACAGACAGGACAAGCTCTTTCTATGTTGGAGCTGAAATTGTAAGTAGTCTGTTACATACCTTTTAATCTGCAAATCTTCTCTTACTGTTTTTCTTCTTTCACTATGTTTGTTGAAGAAAGTGGGAAGGCAGGTGGAGGGGCTCATGTCTATAATCCCAGCACTTTAAGAGGCTAAGGCAGGAAGATCACTTGAGCCCAGTAGTTCAAGATCAGCCTGGGCAACATAGTGAGACCTTGCCTCTACTAAAAACAAACAAAAAATTAGCCAGGTGTTGTGGCATGTGCCTGTGGTCCCAGCTACTTGGGAAGCTGAGGCAGGAGGATCACTTGAGCCTAGGAGGTTGAAGCTGCAGTGAGCCATGACTGCACCACTGTAGTTCAGCCTACACAACAGAGCAAACTGTCTAAAAACAAAAGAAAAGAAAGAAAAAGAAAAAGAAAATGGGCCATCTCTCGGAGATTCTCACCTTCTAAAATTTGCTTATTGCCTCCTATGGGGAGTTTTCACACATTATTGTGGCTTCTTTATTGTCTGTAAAGCTAACGGCTTGATCCGATTTGGCTTAGATTTATGGCATGTCTGTTGTATATGGGTGTTGTGTTGTTCCATTAACAGGCACATAATGTCTAGTTCTTTCCCTTTTTTGTGGCACGAAGGCTGAGCAGTAGGTTTGCTGTTGTCAGCCTCATCACCATTATAAAATTCCCTATCAGCAATTCACTTAATGGTTTTAGTAGCCATTGATAATTATAACCTAAATCCATTATTTCATTCGGAGTTAAATGATGATATTCTAATTCTACTACTGCTTTCATGGTTTATATGCTGTAATTCTTTTTAAAAGTCTTTTTTAAAATTAACTGTTTGGTACCCTAAAATACTATTTGTATAAGAAATATGATGTAAATGCTTGATCATTTCACTCAGTTTACCAGTTTTTACAATAAAGTATTGGTTCATAGCATCTTCCAAAGGTGATTGAGAGTTTTTGTATGTGAGTATCCTTAAGAACTAATGAGTTTTAGTATATTTGATGTGTCTTAATCTATTATCATTATTATTCTTTTTTTATTGCTAATATTTTCCCAGTGCAATCCCCTTCAAATTGGCTCTGGGATCCAATTAACATGAACCCAGTTATTTCTAATAACTTCCTTGTCTTTCGTTAAGACAGAATATTTCAGATATCTTTTATGCATTTCCTGGCCCAAAATTGGTATCTGCCATTTCTTCAAGGATCCCCATACTCTTTAAGCCCTATACTCTTAATACAAACCACACATGCAAGCCTGTTTGAAATATCAGTAATGGTGTACTACAACTTGCTAATATTTAATACTATTCTATTGGCTGTCTGCTTTTAACCATAAACAGGATGTTCATCATTCTAACAAATGTCATTTCTGAAGATTTTTCCGTAAAGCAAAGTTAATGTATCAGTAAATAATCTACTTGCTTCAAGTAACATTCTGTACAACACAATTCCAGCATACCAAAACAATATTTATTTATCTCTGAAAACTAACTTGGTATTTTTCTTCTTCTGGTTACCTATTTATATACCATTGTTCATATTTCTGCAATGTCAATTCTCCAGCCTTATTCCAACCTTGATTGTGTTGGGGTTTTTGTTTGTTTGCTTTTGGGGAGGGTTTTGAGACAGGGTGTTGCTCTGTCACCTGGACTGGAGTGTAGTAACACCATCAATTTTCACTGCAGCCTTGACCTCACAGGCTCAGTTGTTCCTCCCATCTCAGCCTCATGAGTAGCAGGGACTACAGACACATGCCACCATGCCCAGCTATGTTTCTCTTTTCTTTTTTTTTTTTTTTGAGACGGAGCCTCGCTCTGTCACCCAGGCTGGAGTGCAGTGGCCAGATCTCAGCTCACTGCAAGCTCCACCTCCCAGGTTTACGCCATTCTCCTGCCTCAGCCTCCCGAGTAGCTGGGACTACAGGCGCCCGCCACCTCGCCCGGCTAGTTTTTTGTATTTTTAGTAGAGACAAGGTTTCACCGTGTTACCCAGGAAGGTCTCGATCTCCTGACCTCGTGATCCACCCGTCTCGGCCTCCCAAAGTGCTGGGATTACAGGCTTGAGCCACCGCGCCCGGCCTGTTTCTTTCTTTCTTTTTTTTTTTTTTTTTTTTTTGAGACAATGTCTTCTTATGTTGCCCAGGCTGGTCTCTGAAATTCCTAGGCTTAAGCCACCCTCCCACCTGGGCCTCCCAAAGTGCTAGGATTAGAGGCATGAGCCACCATGCCTGGCCAACTATTGTTTTCACACCACTGCCTCCATAACTACACCTGGTCCTCATTTAGATCTTATTCCCATTTCAATTCCACCTATATTTCCAAGTCACAGCCTAAACACTCTGGTCAGTGAATGTAGGACATTTCCAATTTTAAACGACCTATGTAGTAATGTCTTCATTCCCACTCACATTCTGTTATTGCCCCACACATGGCCTGCTCTAAGTGTGTGCACAGCAATAATTTGTCCCTCTCCACTGCCCAGCAACTCTGACCTCTTGAGCAGTACTTCTTTAATTTTACCCAGTGTAGGAATCACCTGTGGTTTTGTTAAGATGAAATTCCTATTCAGCAGGTCTGGAATGAGGTCTGTGTGGGACAGAGAGTTTCTGGGGTGCCAGTTGAGTTGGTCTCCCCTGTGTGAGACATCCTTGGGAAGCCATGGGTGGCCTCTGAGGAGCAAAGTCTCCTTATTGCCTTCATGTCTTTATGCTTCAAGAGCATAAGAGCTCAGCAGCATTCCACAGGTTGCTCAGGGAGATAACACTCCCTTGAAGCAGTGGAGTATAATCAAATATCTTGGTTCCTCCTGAAACCTGCTCCTACCCGTTTCAGTCCCGATAAGTTAAAGATCTTAAGCAGTTTAGACACATGCCTTTGCTTGAGGAAATTCACAGAAACCGCCACTGCTATACATCTTATTGAATGACTCATGAGTTCTCCTTCACTGATTAATCCTTTTCCTCATCCCTTCCTCCCCTTCCCATCTGCCCTAAGAACAAAGAGCTTGTAAACCAAGTAATTGGGTGGAGGTCGAGAGCTAGGGCGGTGAGCAAGCCTCCGATGCTCCGGTCCCCTGGACCCACCTTTAAACTCTTATTCTGTCTCTTTCTAATTCTTTTGTTTCCACTGGACTCAGGGTACTCGCCAGGTGGTGTGGGGCTGGTTTCCCCGACAGTCTGATACTCTGCATTTCTAACAAGCTCCTAGTAGGTGAATGTTGCTGATCCTACGCCATATTTTAAGAAGCAAAGCTCTGGTGTGCTGGTGTTATGTGTTCTATAAAGAAATATTCCAAACACACATTTCTCCCTAATCTGTCCTTCCCTTCATCTCTACTATTATGCTTGATACTCTTCCTTCTTACTTCACCTAAAAGACTGACAACATCAAATGTGAGCTTGGACAACTGAATATGCTCCTACCCTTTTGATAATGGGAAATCTGTTACACCGTGTGGTTAAATCTGTTAAAACATGTTAGAGATTATTTGCATTTCTCCCTTCAAAAAGGAAAGATTAGTTTCCCTTCCCTTGAACACAGATCAACCTTAGAGACGTGATTCTAAAGAATTACAGAGCAGCAATGGTGAGTGATCTCCAAGGCTAAGTCATAAAAGAAGTATGGCTTCTGCTTGCCTCTTTTTGGATCATGTGTCTTTGGAACTACCTGAAGCTGCCAAGCTGGATAGACCACATAGAGAGAGAGAGAGAGATGCCTGAGGGGCCCCAGCTGTCCAGTCCAGCAGTTTGAATTTTCCCAGCCCTGGCACCAGACATGGGAACGAGCAAGGCTGCAGATGATTGAAGGCTTAGCTGCTGACTACAACTCCCTGAGAGACCTAGAATCACAACCTCTTTGTTAACCTACAGGCTGCTCACAAAAAAACATGAAAGATAATAAGTTCATGTTCCAAGTCATTGTTTTGAAGTGGTTTGTTATGCAACAAAAGGTACATGGAAATATATCACATTTCCTCTTGTCCCTGACTGCCAAGAACTTCAGAGCCAAATCTGATACTTAATCACCCCAACTCTGCCAGCTCTCACGGCTCTCATATTTGCTTCTTCCTTCTTTCTAAGTCCTGATTTTTTTATTAACTTCATTATTTCTATGTTCTTTTTTTAAGCTGCCTCAAATTCTTTTAGATAATAGATGAAGTATAAATAAACAATGACTCTGTTTCTCACCCACTTGCCCTTACATTCTTATTTCTCAGTTTATTTTCTTTCATTCTTTTATGTCGTCTCAGAAAAAACTAAATGGTCTATTTTTTTTTAAATTTTGTGAGGCATCTTTAATCTCTTGCCACCTGTGTTCTTGCCATTTGATTTTAAATAAGTACAAAGCTCTTCTATCTTGAGAAAACCTTTACTTTTCTACCACTACCATGTTTATTACTTTCTTTTCATAGTTAATCTTCTGAAGAATGCTTCTCTTCCATTTTATTGAAGCTCAAACTGAATTTTCACTAGTACATCAGGATGTGAAATGCAACAGCACCTACAAAGTAAAATTGTGCGTATGGCTGGTGTGTTAATTTGATGCGGAAGAATGTCAGTAGAGTACTTCTATTGTTACTCATTAAAAACACTTCTTGGCCAGTACTTAAAAACACTTCTTTAATTATTGCAGGCATCTCCAGTGATCACTTTTTGCTTGTTTACCCTTTAGCAATTTGTGAAAGCATTTTTTTTTCCAATTTCAAATGTTGTTGATGACACTCTTGTTAGTAACACTGTTAATCTTTCACCCTATGGTCCAGTAGATTTTCTTTGCAAAACAAAGGCCTGGTAATGACAGGAAAAGTGACATTTCTTACTAATATTTAATTATATTGTGTGTACAATAATGCAATAAATCCTCCCTCTTTGACACTGTCCTAATGTACTTGGAACTAATGTCTCCTTATGCTTTATTATGACAACATTTCTTTCCAGGGCTGATAAGCCCTAATTAGGGGTGTTGGCTGGGGACAAGGTCTTGTTACTGAGCGGAGGAGGGGAATAGAATCCATGCCAAATTCAGTCCAGGTTCAGAAACATATTTTGCAACCTTGATGGAAGTAGATATGATGAATTTCAACAAGAATTTCAAACCATGTACACTACATCTAATGAATGGCAACACATTTCCTTTTATACCCGAACTTTGCAGATTCCATTCTCTGTCTAGATTTCCATCTCCCATTCTTCTTGCTCTAACCCTCTTCTTACTGACATTTGTCTGATCAGCATCTCAGTTCTTCACTGGGATGCCAACCCTTCAGGAGGGCTTTCTGACCACCTACTCTGGGGGTAAGAGCCCTTTCTCTGCATTTCATTATGCTCCTATGACCACAATGTTGGACTTGCCTTCTCTCCTGTCTATTTTCACTAAGTGGTTTTCTGAGAAAAGAACCGTGGTTTTTTCCTTTAAGATATATATCTTGCACCCTTAGTACCTAACACAAACCTGGCTCATGAAACATTTGCAATGTATGTTATATGTGGAATAAGAACTGTATGTTCATTCCTTTCAATATTTAAAAACAGGACATCTTACACATATGAAGGTAGGTTTGATTTCCTAAAGAAGTCAAAGTTTATTTAAGTGGGGGTAAGCAAAATGACTGATCAAGCTTAATAAAAGCATTTTTGAGGTGACAAATAAAATAACCACTTGTTCTCCCCCAAAAAATTACAACTACGTAATAATTAGGCTGGTTTTATGTGGTTTTTGAAGTATCACTGAAAGCCATTCCCAAAGAAGAATGTAGAGTAAGAGAAATGACATCTGATGTGAATGAGAATATCACACCTTAAAGAAGCTCTTTTGAGTGGGACAATGTGGCTACTTGTGGAACAGTCACTCTGAGAAATAGTTCTAGTGGAAAAAGCAAGTTCTGAAATAGAGTTGCAAGTTCTGTCTCCAGCTTTGACATTATAGCTGGGTATAAGACCTTGGGAGAAAGACCCACTCATGTTTCCTTCCTTCTCGACAAAGGAATGGACTAGCAGTGCTGCTTATTAGGGCACTGCTGCACTGCAAGTATCCTGGGTCCCTGGCACTAAATGCCAAGAACAACCTCAAACATTGTGACAACCAATACAATGGGCAGTGTGGCTGCCAGAGGAGAATTACTGCCTGATGCTCTTTCAAGTTGCTTACCATTCTATCATTCCGCAAAAGAAGCAGAGGCTTCTTCATTGAGTTTTGTTTGTTTGTTTTTGTTTTTTTTTTTTTTTTAATAATCCTCACTTGTATTTATACCCATAAAGTGTCTTATGAGGGTGAGCAAATTGGATTCCTTTTCTAAATGTGACTCTTTCTCATCATTTGGGCCTCATTGTGGTATTGGATATTTCATCACTTGATTCTTCATCTGGATAAAAACAATGTCATTTTAAAACTCTTGTACATGCTCTAGAACCCAAAGGAACTCAAATTAACGTCTTAAATAGAAAAGAGTAGAGAAGAAAGGACTAGTCAGTTTTTAAAATAGCCTAAAATCAGTAGGTTCCTGATAAGGCTCTGAAAATTATAATATTTTCCACTAAGAAAGACAGATAAAAACACTAAGTATCAGTCAGTGCATTAGCTAAAAATGCCTTGATTCTCTGCTAAGGAATACAGAAAATGCCAATACCTCTACCTTTTTCTGTGATACATAATGAAGAATAAATAAACAAAAGGAAAGAAAGAGAGAGTAATGGGGGAATACAAAGTTAAGAGATTTATTGAGGAGAAATTATTCCTAGACTTTCACATACTCAGTTTGAAAGTATGGAATTATTTTAATCTATAAGACAGTAATAAAGTCTTTAGCCTGTTCATTGTCTCTTCTCCAACACCTCAAATATAATGGACCTTCACTAGATATTTGCTGAGTAAGTAATAAGAGGCTAACCATTTCTCAAATGTTGTTTTTACACCAGCTTCTTCCACTTGACAAGTTTGTCAACAGCCAGACCTGGCAGTAAATCATCTCTGGCACTTTGTGTTGATCAGAGAAATTTGAGCTTCTCATTAATGTTATCTCAGGAGTCGTAAATCGACCACACAGTGATGTATTTTAATAGGCATGAAAGCCTGTAAATCAATGGACTAAGCATAAACTTTGGGGTTAGGAAGTTATAGGTTTAAATTCCAGAGGAGTGTATATCACTGTTTCCTTCCCAGACTCAGGAGCAAAAGCATTGCATTGAAGGGAGCTAATAGCATAGTTTTGATGAAACTTTCCAGGGTATAGTGTATTTTGTTACTTTTTAGTCTTGTATTTTTATCTTGATAAAAATATTCAATATTTACAGTAGTCAGAGAAAAACACAGAACTTCACTCGAGTTTTACATATATTATTAATCTTATAATAAGACATATTCATATGCAGGTGCCATCATGATATATTGTTGTATTTCTCTATAGTAGTTTTTCTTCCTTCGGGACATTAGTTAGCGATGGGGCATGCCACACTGCCACACTGTAACCCAGAAAACTTGCAATCATTCCACTTTATCATCAACACCAAGCTATACCACTGTTGCAATATTATAGTTGTATGGTCTTAAGCAAGTTAGTTTACCTCTGTGAGCCTGTTTTCTTATTTTTAAAAGGAGAATTACAGTAAAAAATAAAGCTTAATGTGTGCTAAATCTTACTCTGAACAATTTACATTGCAATACCTAATCTGTAGACTTCCTGGAGGGTAGGTACTATTATCATCACCATTTTGTAGAAGAGGAAGGCAGGGGTCCTGAGAGGTTAAATACCTTGCTCAGTAACATAGCTTTTAAGTGGAGTAGCTGGGATTCCAACCCAGACTGTCTAGCTCTTGGGTGCAAGTCCTTAGCCACTGTACTACAGCCACTGCTCATAAGGTAGGGAAGGCAGTGAGATGATGTAATAAAGGCATTTAGCACAGTGCCTCAAAGATAGGGAGTTTTTATAGATTGATGGTTAAGTTCACTGGAGCGAAGTTCAACCCCTCAGAAAAAATGACAGTGTAAAGGAAAGCACGAGGGCTTTGGAATTGAATGACCCGGTACTTAAATCCCGGCACATTGACTCCCTAGTTGTGTGATTTGGGGCCAGTTACTTATCTCTTTGAAACTCTGCCATTTTCTTACTGTTGCAGTGGGATGATAATACCTTTTATGGTTGTCAAGAGATCTAAGACAACACACGGTGTGTGGTGTGCCATGGTGAGGGCACTATGTGAAGGGTAGTGTACAGAGCAGCTCAGGAGCTGGCACCCTCTGTAGGCCATTCTCCTAATTCAACCTGCTTCATGTCCAACCTCCCTCCTTCCCTATCCACCAAATGCTCTCATTAAATGAATAAATAAGTCTGAGTCAAAGACACAATTCTTCGCTAAATCAGAATCAAAGGCTAGCTTAGATTATAGACCAAAGCTTGGATGAAAACAATAATTTCCAAACTGGTCTCCTTGCTTTCACTCTTGCTCAACTCAAAATAATTTCACACAGCACTCCTTATGATACGGTTTGGCTGTGTCCCCACCCACATCTCATCTTGAATTGTAATTCCCATAATCCCCATGTGTCATGGAAGGGATCTAGTGGGAGGTAATTGAATCATGTGGGCAGTTTTTCCTGTGCTGTTCTTGTGATAGTAAATAAGTCTCACAAGAACTGATGATTTTATAAAGGTAAGTTCCCCTGCACATGCTCTCTTACCTGCTGCCATGTAAGATGTGCCTTTGCTTCTCCTTTGCCTTTGCCAAGATTGTGAGGCCTCCCCAGCCATGTGTAACTGTGAGCCCATTAAACCACTTTCCTTTATAAACTACCCAGTCTCAGGTATGTCTTTATGAGCAGCATGAGAACAGATTAATACAGTAAATGGGTAGCAGTAGAGTGGGGTGCTGCTGTAAAGAAACCTGAAAATATGGAAGCAGCTTTGGAACTGGGTGACTGGCAAAGGTTGGAACAGTCCGAAGGGCTCAGAAGAAGGCAGGAGATGTAGGAAAGTAACTTCCTAGAGACTTGTTGAATGACTGTGACCACAATGCTAATAGTGATACGGACAATAAAGTCCAGACTGTGGCGGTCTCCAGTGGAGATGAGGAACTTCTTGGGAAATGGAGTAAAGGTCACTCTTGCTATGCAAAGACTGGCAGCATTTTGCCCCCATCCTAGAGATCTGTGGAACTTCGAACTTCAGAGAGATGATTTAAGGTGTCTGGCAGAAGAAATTTCTAAGCAGCAAAGCATTCAAGAGGAACCAGAGGATAAAAGTTTGGAAAATCTGAAGACTGACAATGCAATAGAAAAGAAAAACTCATTTTCTGGGGAGAAATTCAAGCCTGCAGCAGAAATTTGCATAATTAACAAGGAGCCGAGTGTTAATCACCAAGACAATGAGGAAAATGTCTCACCTGCAGGACCATGCCTCCCATTACAGACCTAGAGGCCTAGGAGGGAAAAATGATTTCCTGGGCCAGAGCCAGGCCCTCCCCTTGCTGTGTGCAGCCTAAGGACTTGGTGCCCCATGTTCCAACCACTTCAGCCAAGGCTTCAGAGGGTGTAAGTCCCAAGCCTTGGCAGCTTCCACATGGTGTTGGACCTGTAGGTACACAGCAGACAAGAATTGAGGTTTGAGAATCTCCACCTAGACTTCAGAGTATGTATGAAAATGCCTGGATGACCAGGCAGAGGTGTGCTGCAGGGGCAGAGCTCTCATGAAGAACCTCTGCTAGGGCAGTGCAGAAGGGAAATGTGGGGTTAGAGCCCACAAAGAGAGTCCCCACTGGGGCACTGTCTACTGGAGCTATGAGAAGAGAGCCATAGTCCTCCAGATCCCAGAATGGTAGATCCACCAACAGCTTGCACCATGTGGCTGGAAAAGTCACAGATACGCAACTCCAGCTTGTGAAAGCAGCCAGGAGGGAAGCTGTACCCTGCAAAGCCACAGTGGCAGAACTGCCCAAGACCATGGAAACCCCCATCTTTCATCAATGTGACCTGAATGTGAGACATGAAGTCAAAGGAGATCATTTTGGTGCTTTAAGTATTGACTGCTCTGCTGGATTTCAGACTTGCATGGAGCATGTAGCCCCTTTGTTTTGGCCAATTTCTCCCATTTGGAACAGGAGCATTTGTCCAATGCCTGTACTGCCATTGTATCTAGGAAGTAACTAATTTGCTTTTGATTTTATAGGCTCATAGATGGAAGGGACTTGCCTTATCTCAGATGACACTTTGGACTTGGGCTTTTGAGTTAATGCCAAAAGAAGTTAATACTTTGGGGGACTGTTGGTAAGGCATAATTGGTTTTGAAATGTGACGACATGAGATTTGGGAGGGGCCAGAGGTGGAATGATATGGTTTGGCTGTGTCTCCACTTAAATCTCATCTTGAATTGTGGTTCCCAGAATCCCCAGATGTCATGGAAGGGACTGGTGGGAGGTAATTGATTCATGGGGTGTTTTTTTCTGTGCTGTTCTCACGATGGTTTTACATGATGGTTTTAAACTCTGACGGTTTTACAAAGGGCAGTTCTCTACATATGCTCTCTTACCTGCTGCCATGTAATTTGTGCCTTTGCTTCTCCTTTACTTTCTGCCATGGTTGTGAGGCCTCCCCAGCCATGTGGAACTGTGAGTTCATTAAATCTCTTTCCTTTATAAATTAACCAGTCTCAAATATTTCTTTATTAGCAGCGTGAGAACAGACTAATACAACTTACAACCAAATCTTATTGTTATCCTGCTTTAAAATGTTACAAAGACTCTTTGCTGCTATAGAGGAAATAATCAAATTTTCTAGCACAAACTGAAGGCTCTGGGTGAGCTGGTATCTGCCTGCATCTCCAGCCTCACTCACGCTATGCAGTTACCCTGTTAGTACTCCTTTGGATGCTTTCTCAGACGTTTTTTCTTTTCAAATATATATATTTGAAAAGAAAATATGTGTATTTGAAAAGGAAGATTAGAAAGAAAGGGAAGATTTTGAAATGAACGGTTATATATGTGTAAATAATATTACATATTGTTATGTTAGATATTACATGATATTTTAATAAACATAGAATCATACCAAGCACATCACTGTGTTACCTGCTTGTTTAATTTAGAAATGTATTACAAACATCTTTTCAAGCCCATAAATACAATTGTGTGGCATCATTTTTGCTACACTACAATGACATTCATTTCTAGAGCCAATCAGAAACAAATTTTTGTTATTATAGAAACATAGTGCATTGACAATAAAAAAGAACCAAATCATGTTCTTTGCGGCAACACAGATGCAGCTAGACATGGTTTTCCTAAGTGAATTAACACAGAAAAAGAAAATCGAATACCACATATTCTCACTTATAAGTGAGAGTTAAACAAAGGGTACACATGGACATGAAGATGAAAACAATACACACTAGAGATTCCAAAGTGGGGAGGAAAGAAGGTTGGGAATGGGTTGAAACATCAGACACTATGTTCACTATTTGGGTGATGGGTTCAATTGAAGCCCAAACCCCAGCATTATGCAATGTATCCATGAAACAAGCCTACACATGTTTCACCTGAATCCATAATTTTATAAAAAGTCAGATTTTTAAAAACTTGCTGCATTGAGATTATCTTTGTGGCTGAAACTTTGTGTCATTCTTATTTCTTCTTTCAAGAAAATTTTCCAAAAACAAAATTGTTGAATCAAAGGGCATATGCATTTTTGAGGCATTTAGTACATATAGCTAACCTTCCTTCAAAAAATGTCTTATGACGTTCAGTCACACAAGCAAATAGTGGATGTCTTGCTAGATTGTTACTAATACTAAAGAATATCATTCCATTTTCTTTAGATCAATTTCATAGTCAAAACAAACAATAAAAGAATTAAAACACCAGCCAGAATACTATTTGAATTTGTTCAAATATTAGTGAGATTTAACAAGTTTTTATATATCTGTGAGTGAAATGCCAGTTTATTCTCTGATAGGGTTTGGCTGTGTCCCCACCCAAATCTCATCTTGAACTGTAATTCGCATACAATTCAAGGGACCTTGAATTGTGGGAGGGACCTGGTGGGAGGTAATTGAGTCACAGGAGTGGTTACCTCCATGCTATTCTCGGAATAGTGAGTGAATTCTCATGAGATCTGAAGGTTTTATAAAGGGTTTTCCCCCTTTTGCTCTCATTCTTCTCCTTTCTGCTGCAATGTGAAGAAGGATATGTTTGCTTCCCCTTCTGCCATAAGTGTAAGTTTTCCAAGGCCTCCCCAGTCATGCTGAACTGTGAGTCAATTAAAACTCTTTTATTTAAAAGTTACCCAGTCTCGGGTATGTCTTTATTTGCAGTGTGAGAACAGACTAATACAGGAAATTCACACCAGGTAGTGGGACAGTACTATAAAGATACCCAAAATGGGGAAGTCACTTTGGAATTAGGTAACCAGCAGAGTTTAGAACAGTTTGGAGGCACTTGGAAGAAGGCAGGAAAATGTGGGAAAGTTTGGAACTTCCTAGAGATTTGGAGGGCTCAGAAAACAGAACAATGTGGAAAAGTTTGGAACTTCTTAGAGACTTATTAAATGGCTTTGACCAAAATGCTGATAGTGATGTGGACAATGAAGTCCAGGTTGAGGTGGTCTCAGATGGAGATGAAGAGCTTGTTGGGAACTGGAGTAAAAGTCACTCTTGCTATGCAAAGAGCATGGTGGCATTTTGTCTCCACCCTAGAGATCTGTAAATCTTTGAGCTTGAGAGAGATGATTTAGGGTATCTGGTGGAAGAAATTCTAAGCAGCAAAGTGTTCAAGAGGTGACAGAGTATAAAAGTTTGGAAAATTTGCAGTCTGACAATGCTGTAGAAGAGAAAATTCCATTTTTGGGGGAGAAATTCAGCTAGCAGCAAAAATTTGCATAAATAATGAGGAGTCAAATGCTAATTACCAAAGCAAATGGAGAAAATGTCTCCAGAGCATGTCAGAGACCTTTATGGCATCTCCTCTCATCACAGGTCCAGAGGCCTAGGAGGAAAAATGGTTTCCTGAGCCAGGATCAAAGACACTCCTGCTGTATGCAGCCTTGGGATTTCATGCCCTGCATCCCAGCTGCTCCAATCATGGCTAAAAGGGGCCAAAGTACAGCTCAGGCCATGGCTTCAGAGCACGAAAGACCCAAGGCTTGGTGGTTTCCATATGGTGTTGAGCCTGTAGGTGCACAGAAGTCAAAAATTGAGGTTTGGGAACCTCCACTTGGATTTCAGAGGAAGTGTGGAAATGCCTACATGTCCAGGAGGAATTGTGCTACAAGGACAGGGCCCTCACGGAGATCCTCTGCTGGGGCAGTGTGGATAGGGAACATGGCATTGGAGTCCCCACAGAGTTCCCCCTAGGGCAGTACCTAGTGGAGCTGTGATAAGAGGGCCACCATCCTTCAGTTATCCCAGAACGGTAAATCCACCTACAGCTTGCATTATGTGCCTGGAAAAGCCACAGGAACTCAATGCCAGCCTGTGAAAGCAGCTGAAAGAAGGGCTGTGCCCTGCGAAACCTCAGAGGAAGAGCTGCCCAAGGCTGTGGGAGCCCACATTTCACATAAACGTGCTCTGGATGTGTGCCACGGAGTCAAAGGAGATCATTTTTGGAACTTTAAGGTTTAATTACTGCCCTACTGGATTTCGGACTAGCATGGGGCCTGTAGTCTCTTTATTTTGCCAATTTCTCCCATTTGGAATGGGTATATTTTCCGATGCCTGTACCTCCATTGTTTCTAGGAAGTAAATAACTTGCTTTTGATTTTACAGGAACATAGGTGGAAGGAACTTCCCTTGTCTTAGGTGAAACTTTAGACTTGGACTTCTGGGTTAATGCTGGAATGAGTGAAGACTCTGGGGGACTATTAGAAAGGCATGACTGTGTTTTGTAATGTGAGGACATGAGATTTGGGCAGAGCCCAGGACAGAATGATGTGGTTTGGCTGTGTCTCCACCAAAATCTCAACTTGAGTTGTAGTTCCCATAATCCCCACGTCTTGTGGGAGGGACCTGGTTGGAAGTGATTGAATCATGGGGGTGGTTACCTCCATGCTGTTCTCATGATAGTGAATTCTCATGAGATCTGATGGTTTCATAAGAGGCTTTTCCCCTTTTGCTGTCATTCTTCTCTTTCCTGCCACTATCAAAGAAGGCCATGTTTGCTTCCCCTTCTGCCATATTTGTAAGTTGATATGGTTTGGCTGAGTCCCCACCCAAATCTCATCTTGAATTGAAGGTCCCATAATTCCCATGTGTTGTGGGAGGGATCCAGTGGGAGGTAACTGAATCATGGGGGCGGGTCTTTCCCGTGCTGTTCTCATGATACTGAATAAGTCTCATGAGAGCTGATGGTTTTATAAAGGGAGTTCCCCGGCACACATTCTTTTGCCTGCTGCCATGTAAGACATGCCTTTGCTTCACTTATGCCTTCCACTATGATTGTGAGGCCTCCCCAGTCATGTGGAACTGTGAACCCATTATTTTGTATTAGTCTGTTTTCATACTGCTGATAAAAATATACCTGAGACTGGACAATTTATGAAAGAGATTTAATTGGACTTACAGCTCCATATGGCTGGGGAAGCCTCACAATCATGGAAGAAGGCAAAAAGGAGCAAGTCCCATCTTACATGGGTGGCAGCAGGCAAAGAGAGCTTGTGCAGTGCAACTCTCATTTTTTAAACCATCAGATCTCATAAGACTCATTCACTATCATAAGAACAACACAGGAAAGACCTGCCCCCGTAATTCAATCATCTCCCACTGGGTTCCTCTCATGACATGTGGGAATTGTGGGAGTTACAATTCAAGAAGAGATTTGGGTGGGGACACAACCAAACCATATTAACCTCTTTCCTTTATAAATTACCCAGTCCTGGTTATGTCTTTATTTGAAGCATGAGAACAGACTAATACAGTAAACTGGTACTGGGTAGTGGGGAGCTGCTGTAAAGAAAACTGAAAATGTGGAAGCAACTTTGGATCTGGGTAACAGGGAGAGATTGGAACAGTTTGGAGGGCTCAAAAGACAGGAAGATGTGGGAAAGTTTGTAACTTCCTACAGACTTCCTGAATGGCTTTGACCAAAATGCTGATAGTCACATGACAATAAAGTTTAGGCTGAGATGGTCTCAGATGGAGATGAGGAACTTGTTGGGAACTGGAGCAAAGGTGATTCTTGTTATGCTTTAGCAAAGAGACTGGTGGCATTTTGCCCCTACACTAGAGATCTGTGGAACTTTAAACTAGAGAGAGATGATTTAGGGTATCTGCCAGAAGAAATTTCTAAACAGCAAAGCATTCATGATGTGACTTGGATGCTGTTGAAAGCATTCAGTTTTATGTATTCACAAAGATATGGCTTGGAATTGGAACTTATGTTTAAAAGAGGAGCAATGTTCAGAAAATGTGCAGCATGACAATGCAATAAAAAAATTCCATTTTCTAAGGAGAAATTCAAGCCAGCTACAGAAATTTGCATAAGTACCGAGGGGCCAAATGTTAGTCACCAACACAATGGGGAAAATGTCTGCAGGGCATGTCAGATACCTTCCTGGCAGGCCCTCCTACCACAGGACTGGAGGCCTAAGAAGGAAAAATGGTTTCATGGGCCAGGCCCAGGGCCCTCCTGCTTTATTTAGCCTGGCAACTTGGTGCCCTTTATCCCAGCTGCTTCAACTCCAGCAATGGCTAAAAGTGGCCAATGTATAGCTCAGGCCATTGCTTCAGAGGGTGCAAGTCCCAAGGCTTGGTGGATTACATGTGGTGTTGGGCCTGGGGTGCACGGAAGCCAATAATTGAGGTTTGGCAACCTCCACCTAGATTTCAGAGGATGTATGAAAACTCTTGGATGTCCAGGGAGAAGTTTGCTGCAGGCTTGGGGCCCTCATGGAGAACCTCTGCTAGGGCAGTGTGGAAGGGAAATGTGGAATTGAAGCTCCCACACAGAGTCCTGACTGGGGCAATGCCTAGTGGAGCTGTGAGAAGAGCACCACCATCCTCTGTCCCCTTCAAATGGTGGATCCATCAATAGCTTGCACCATGCATCTAAAAAAGCCTCAGGCACTCAACACCATCCTGTGAAAGCAGCTGGGAGTGGGGCTATACCCTGCAAAGACACAAGGGCAGAGCAGTCCAAGACTATGAGAACCCACCTCTTGTATCAGCATGACCTGGATGTGAGACATAGAGTCAAAGGAGATTTTTTCAGAGCTTTTGGTTTTATAAGAGGGAGTTCCTCTGCACATACTGTCTTGCCTCCCACCATGTAAAACATGCCTTTGCTTCTCCTTTGCCTTCTGCCACGGCTGTAAGGCCTCCCCAGCCATGTAGAACTGTGAGTCCATTAAACATCTTTCCTTTTTAATTACCCAGCCCATCTTGTACCCATCTTGTAAGATGAGTAAAAGAGATACTCATCTTACTTGTTAGCTTGCAAGATTTCATTTATTTATTCTGCAGACACTTAGCATCTATACCATTTTCTGGACACTGTTATGTCTCGAGGATACAATTGAGTTTACGATTTAGCCAACTTTTACAGTCTCCTTGAGTTCCTTCCAGTTTTGACTCCTGGTCTAGTTCCAAAGCCAGTGGCATGTATTTTAGGTTTTTCATTGTAGCAGCACCTGAAATTTTTTTTTAAATTTTTGTGTGTGCATACTAGCGATATATATTTATAGGGTACATGAGATATTTTGGTACAGATCTTAAATATCAACCTTTTTATTATGTCTCCCAGCTGTGGGGGTTGATTGGAATCAGTAAGATAATTCTCCTTCTAATTTCCCTTGGGATGTTTCTCAAGTATGCCATCACTGGCATCTCAGGCTGGATTTATTTGGAGGTTGAAATGGATGTTCATATGTTTGGCCCTCTCCCTCTCTTCATGGAATAGTAGGACTTACGGTCAGCTACAGTCAGCCCAGATACAAGAGGATGGGAAATAAAGGCTGTCTCTCAATGGAGGAGTGACAAACAATTTGCTGCCATCTTACATCTACTACAGATCCTAATGGTTTCAATGTGACTTAAAAGCATTTTTTGAAGTTTGTCATATGCCTGTTAACTTTCATATGGATTTGATGTGTAGATGATTTTAAATTATACACAGTAAAATTGTTGTCAGTCTCTTCTGAGATGATCCCAACTTCTGGCCCACACACAAAATTCTCTTCTTAAATGAAAAGTAAAAAAAAAGATATCTTGGTTTGTGTTGGGTGGGAAGTGAATGTATTATGAAGAGATTCATTTTCTTCATAACCTTTTGGTATTTTTACAAGATAATAAATGTGTATGATTTTTATATGTTTTTATTCTAAAAATAGAAAAAAAGAAAGAGGAAGAGTAAAAGAAGAAATAGAAAAGTGGAGGAGATGGGGGAAAATGTAGACAGGGAAAGTTCTTTATCACGCTAAAATTTTACAGTATTTACTCATATTTAACTCAAGACATTTTGTAGTTTCTTTTTCTTTACTTCCAAATGTATAGTTCATTTGAAAATTATTTAATATGATATGTGTTAGAGTATAATTTTAATTTATTTACAAGTGCTTAACTAGTAATACAAATTCAGTAATTGATTTCATTATTTAACTAGTTTTATTAAACATCTAATATGTGCTAAGCACTCCGGCCATTACTAACTGTACAGTCCTGAAATTGATTCAGTCACTGCCATGATGGAGCTTATAATACTCCAGTGAGGAAAACAAGTAAATAAGAAACGAATATATAACAACTATTTTCACATTTGTTATGAAGAGAAAAAATGGGAGCTGTAGTGAGAAAATAGGAAGGGAAATAACGGGAGTGGAAACTCAGAACTAAATAGGACATAGGTTTTGACAATGCAAAGTCAAAAGCAAATGATTTCTATGTCATATTCTTTCTCTATTGTTTATGTATCCTCTCCTTCATCAGATCAGTTAAAATGACATATATGAACGTTTGTTAAAGAATCAAGAAACATAAAAGGATGGATCAGCATTTAAGAGTGGATAAATTGCCAAAATCCCCCCTAAAATGTTTTGTGTGGTTGCCATGGGAGAGGACGGAGGAGAGTTTATCCAGAAACTGAGTTTGAATCAACCCAAAGAGTATCTGCAGAAGGCCCAGCACAGTGGGGCATATTGGCTACAGGGAGGGCGAGAGCATTACCAACCAGGTGCCCATCTGAGCAATGACTGAGCATTGATGATTCTCCCCAGAGGAAAAGAATTTCCTCCTGGCCTTCGAAGTCTCTTGGCCTTCAGCACAGGTCCTGGTGCTGCAGCCATCGCCCTGGTGCCCTCAGTGATGGAGCTGCCAAAATGAACCTGAAAGACCAAGAAACAAGAGGGAAGCCGGGGCTCCTTTGCCTACAGTGGAGTGTCCCAGTTCTGTCAGCTTCCCTCCTCACAGTGTCTACTAACGACTGACATTTGCTAACGTAAATAATAGTAAATTATTGAGAATGCTAATTATTTTATAGTTTGTTTTTAATATAATTTAATTAAATAAAATCTGTTACTGTAAAAAAAAGTGGATACATTGGAGATGATCTGGAATATTTCTGAGAATGTAAAACTGATAGCTGAAGGAAGTTTATATTATCCATGAAATGAGCTGGATTATTTAAGAGGAAAAAGACATGAAGATAGTCCAAAAGAACAGCTTCTTAGGATGACAATTACGGTTCGCTTCAAAATGACGACATCATGTAAAATTGCCAAAAACAATGCAAAGTCCAAAGCAAATGATTTCAACGTCATATTTTTTCTCTACTATTTATGTATCTTCTCCTTTCATTAGATCAGTTAATATAACATAGATGAAAGTTTGTTAAAGAAGCACTATCCAAATGTAAAGCATTGTTGTTGCTGTCATAAACTGGAATTCAGTCCTAGTTCCAAATTGATTTTCTCAGGATAACAAATATAGGACTAGGATACTGACTATAGACTACTCTGCTCCTTGACCTTTTCTGGGATATTAATATAATTAAGTTCTGGGAATTAACTTCCCTTCATGTCAGAGTGTGCTACAATCTATAGCACAGTTTTTCTTCTAGAAACTTCCATTTGCTGATGATTAAGTACACAATGTTGCAGTCATTTATATAGGCAGCTGAGAAGAATTCACAAGGAGACTGCAAAATCCAAACTGCATCTGGGTCATTTATTCTATAACATTGTCTCAGGTAATTATTCTGCTCTTGCACAGAGCATTTAGAGCATGGAAAACAACTAGGTTTACCACTGTTATAGTAACAATTTCAAAGTGTTCAATGTTCACCTTTTTTAAGACACAGAATTCTGTCATTTAAAAATACATTGACTTGTCTTTTCTCATTTTGCCTTCAATGTAGGCACTTCCAAAACATGAAGAAGAAATATATTTGACCTTGAAATCAGGTGCTAGAAAAATAGCCTGTCTAAATGTTGCTTTTCACCTAAAATATTATATTATAGGGCTGCTCAATGGCATGGCTATTATAAAGAATCTGCCATCATTTTTTTAAGCTCCTAGTTACACAGGCTTATGACTTCTTTAAAAGTCATTCCAAGGATCTTCAATTCCACTGCCAGTTCAGGAAAGAAGACACACTCACATGCACCCACGGTGGTTATCTTTTCAGTTTTATTTTACAACCCATATATCTTTCCAAATCCATTTTATAAAAATATTAAGTCCTTAATTTGAGTAATAAGTGAGAAGTTACCAGCATGATCTAAGTCTTAATCGAGACGATGGGGATTAGGGGAAAGACCAGTGACTAGTGAGGTTGATACTTGAGCCCAGGTTTGTCACAACGAAATATACAACCTTGAAGAAAACCCTTAACTTTTTAAGGCTTCAATGTCCTAGCTAAAATGTGGTGTTGAACTTGATAGTGTTTACGATTCTTCAATTTTCAGTTAGGACTTTAGTGGAATAGCATAAAAATGGAAAGTCCTGGACTTTCCTCTCTGATGATTGATCAGAAAGACACATTTGCAATCTCTTCAATTCTTTACTATTATCAGGTATTTATCATAGTTTTCCTATTACATACTCTTGATCCAGGGGATTAAAATCTAGTGAAAGAATGCATGTGAAATGTCAATAGTAAATGCTAGATTCTTTCTTTGTTTTTTGAGACAGAGTCTCGCTCTGTTGCCCAGGCCTAGAGTGCAGTGGCACTATCTCCGCTCACTGCAAGCTCCACCTCCCTGGTTCACACCATTCTCCTGTCTCAGCCTCCCGAGCAGCTGGGACTACAGGTGCCCGCCACCACACTCGGCTAATTTTTTGTATAGTAAATGCTACATTCTTATTCTTCACTGATGATTTTAGTTTTGGTAGTAACAACAGAAACCCACTCCTGAAGTTTTAGCAGAAAAGTAATTTATTTAAGTCTATCATGAGGACTGCTAAGGACAACTTAGAGTTTAGAACTGCTCTGTGGACATGTGAATACCACTGCTATTGGCACTGGAGGCAGAATTCTCACCACCACAGCTGTACTCTGGACCCTATCACTAGAGCCACTGCCACAGATGCCTCTGAAGTAGAGGTCTCTGCTGCCAATGTGGCTGAATGCTGCAAGCACCTACTTTGTCGCATTGATGCTAATTTATGGGCGCATCCGATCGGTAGCCTAAGTTATGTAAGTGAACCCTGGCTTCAAAGTAAACTGGGAAAGATATTTTACCTTCTATCTTGGGGTGGTAGCAGTGGGTTAAGTGAGAAATTTTCCCCAACTACAAATAGTGTCCCAAGAACCTGAGAAACCCAAAAGAAGAATAAATGTCCATTATAATCTTCTCATAGCAAATTTTAAGTAGCATGAACTTTATATATATATGTGTGTGTATATACACACACACACACACATATATATATATATATATAATTTTATTTTTTTGGAGATGGAGTCTTGCTCTATCACTCTATCACCCAGGCTGGAGTACAGTGTCGGCGATATCAGCTCACTGCAACCTCCGCCTCCCAGGTTCAAGCGATTCTCCTGCCTCGGCCTCCCGAGTAGTTGGGATTACAGGCACCCACAACCACACCCGGCTAATTTTTGTATTTTTGATAGAGACGGGGTTTCACCATGTTGGTCAGACTGGTCTCGAACTCCTGACTTCAGGTGATCAGCGTGCCTCGGCCTCCCAAAGTGTTGGGATTACAGGCGTGAGCCACCATGCCCAGCTATTTATATTTTTACATATAAATGTTAGGTGTTATTATCTTTGTAACTGTTATCTTTTATTCTAAATAATGTTGAATTTAGTACTTGTATTGTTTTGCATTTGGGTAATTTTTTAGTATTTTTCCCCAGTGTTCAAACCGACTCATCAAATATTTACCAATAATTTTTGAAATGCTCATACATATCAAATAATTCATCTATTCCATATTCCTCTGAAGACTATTCTGCATCCTTTTTTCCTGCTATACAGACTGGCTACTATTTGGGCTTTGGGCACATATCTCATGGTGTGTTTTGCCTTCACTGCTTTCTTAAATTGATTCCCCTGTTCCCATCATTCCTCGATGTCATGCTTTCCTTTTTCTTGGTTACTTTATTTGTTTATCTGAAGATATCCTCGGTGGCTTCCTAAAAAGTCTGTATGTGAGGTTTACATTTTTGTTCTTGCATTATGAAAATGTCTTATAATTGTTGCTAACTTGGCAGAATATACAATTCAAATCTGAAAATAGTTAGTCTAAGACAATTACACTTCTTGTTCCTTAACAGGTGACCTTTATTTTTCTCTCTGTAAGTTTTTAGAATTTGCTTGTAACCCCTGGCATTCTGTAAATTCACAATAATAATAATATACATTTTTATTTTTGCTTAATAACAATTTTTAATGTGTTTTATTTTTAATGATGTTACTTGAGAAAATAAAAATTGGCAACCCCCATTTTCTTTGAAATTTTATTCAGGTCTATGAAATTTGACATTTGGGAACTGTTTAGAGCAAGGATCTCTAACCAAAGCCTTTTGAGATCAGGTGGTCAGTTGGCGTCCTTGGTCTCAATGATAGAATAGGCTTTTGTCAGTGAAAATTCATGTGCACTCTTTATGCATGACCTTGCAGAGTTTTATAACTAAAGTGGAGAGATTCTGCCCTTAAAGCAAAGTACCTTCCTTTAAGTATTTTGTGTGCAGTTCTAGTGTTGGTCATTAGAAGGATAGCTTGTCCCTAGTCACCTAGCAGCAAGCCAGAATGCATGAGAGAGAGAGAGAAGAGAGAGAGAGAAGAGAGAGAGAGAAGAGACTCCATGTCCAGGTCCATACCTCTGCAGAGACACAATTAGTTTAGTAATTCTTATGTCTCACATGTGCATATTGCTTACAGTTTATATATGAGCCTCTTACTGATAAAAATAAATGTGTTTCTGAAGATTGTGTGATTTGTTTATAGTCACTACATGATGTCAGGCCCAGAATTCACAGATCACAAATCTCTGGCTCTTTTTGTGAATTTCAAGTAATTTCAGCTTTTAATAAAAGGAAGGCTCTGCTTTAGAGAAGATTCAGAGATTATCTGCCAAAGCATAAAAGTTAAATAATTTCAAGTGCAAATAATTTTAAATAAATATTGGAAAGGTTGCACAAAAGAGGCATTTGACCCCATTCTCTTTCTCTTTGTGAAATGTCATCCTGATATGATATTTCTTGAAATTATTCTTGGTCTACTCAGTCACTGAAATGTTTTGCTTTCTTTTGGTGAGTTGTTATTACTCTGGTGATAAACACATTCTAGTCTCTCAGCTTAGTTCTATTTAATACATGGTTAATGGTTAAATGAATGACACTTTAGTTCCTAGGTTTTTTCTTTAAGTCTACCTATAGTAAATTCACACTTTGTGGAGTTTGGTTCTATCAAAAATGGCAAATAGATACAGTCATGTAACCACCAACACAGTCTAGATATGGGACAGTTTTATTATCCAAAATAGTTATTCCATCTCCAAGGCAACTACTAAAGTATATAGTCTCAAACCTGGCTTGTTTCATGTAGCATAATGTACTTGTGATTCAGCCACGTTTTGCATGCATTCATAATTTGTTCCTTTTTATTGCTGAGTAGCATTCCAATATATAGATATATCAGAGTTTGTATGCTCACCAACCTAAGCTGTTTCCACTTATGAATAAAGCTATGATAAGTTTTCACAAACTGGACTTTATATGAACATAAGTTTTCATTTATCACTATACCAAGGAGTAGCATTGATAGATCACAAAGCAAGTGTATATTTAACTTTGTAAGAAACTGGAAAACATTATCCAAAATTTCTGCATCATTTTACAATCCCTCATCACTGTATGATAATTTTAGATTTTCTGTATCCTCACTGGCATTTCATAATACCAATATTTTAAAAACTTCAGCCATTTCAATAGGGGCTTAGTAATATCTCATTGGGCTTACTGTGCATTTCTTTAATAACTAATGATGTGGGGCATTGCATCATCTGTTCATTTTTCATCGGTAACATTTTCTTTGGTGAAGTGGCCAAATCTTTTGACAGATTTAAAAATTCAATTGTTAGTGTACTTATTGTTAAGTTTGGAGCATTCTTTTGTATTCTGATAGAAGTCCTTTACCAGATATATGATTGGCAAATAATTTCTCCCAATCTGTGGCTTTGCTTTTCTTCCCCCTTAATAGTGTTCTTCATAAACCAGTTCTTTGATAAAATACTATTTTTCAATTTTTTTATTTTATGGATATTGCTTTTTGCCTAACTCAAAGTAACAAAAAATCTCTTCTATGTTTTCTTATAGAAGATTTATAGGTTTGTGTTTACATTTAGAACTAAGAACCATTTTGAGTTAATTTTAAGATGCAAAGTGTAGGTTAAAATGTATTCATTCATTAATTCATTTAGTGTACGGATGACAATAGTTCTAGCATCATTTATTGAAAAGACTATCCTTCATACAACCTTAAAAAAAAATCAGTTGACTCTACACATTTGAGCCTGTTTCAGAATGCTGTTTTGCCTCACTGATGTATATGTCTGGCCTTTTATCACCACTGCAGTGTCCTGATTACTGTGTTTTATAGTACGTTTTGAAATCAGAGAATGTGAGTTCTCTAGCATTATTCTTTTTCAAAATGTTTGACTATTTCAGTTCTTTGCCTTTTCTTATAATTTTAAAATGTCTGTCAATTTCTTGGATAATTTTTTTAATTGACAGATGAAATTATAAGCATTTGTCATGTACATGATGTTTTGAAATGCATAAATATTGTGGAGAGGTTAAACTTGCTAATTAACAAATGTAATACCTCACATAGTTATCATTTGTGTGGTGAGAACATTTAACATCCACTCTACATTTTTCAAGAATATATCATCATTAACTATCATCATTGTGCTGTATAACCTCTCCTGTACTTTTTCCTCTTTTTAAATTGTAATTAGGTATACTTTTGTCAGAGGTATTTGAAACAGAGCAACTCCATCTTGACTAGGGGCTGGGTAAAACAAGGCTGAGACTTACTGGGCCGCATTCCCAGGAGGTTAGGGATTGTAAGTCGCAGGATGAGACAGGAGGTCAGCACAAGGTGCAGGTCATAAAGACCTTGCCTATAGAACAGGTTGTGGTAAAGAAGCCGGCTAAAACCCACCAAAACCAAGACAGTGACTAGAGTGACCTCTGGTTGTCCTCACTGCTCATTATATGCAAATCATAATACATTAGCATGCTAAAAGACATGCCCACTAGTGCCATCACAGTATACAAATGCCATGCTAATGTCTGGAAGTTCCCCTGTATGGTCTAAAAGTGGGAGGGACCCTCAGTTCTGGGAATTGCTGACCCCTTTCCCAGAAAACTCATGAATAATCCACCCTTGGTTTAGCATATAATCAAGAAATAATTACAAAAATACCAACCAGTTGCCCTAGGGCTGCTGTACCTATGGAGTAGCCATTCTTTATTCCTTTACTTTCTTAATAAACTTGCTTTCACTTTATGGACTTGCCCCACATTCTTTCTTGTGCAAGGTCCAAGAACTCTCTTGGGGTCTGGATTGGGACCCCTTTCTGGTAACACTTTGGCTAACATCTCCCCGAGCTGGCTCCACTCTAACCACTGCAGCCTGTAGTAAACACTGTTCTACTTTCTACTTCTAAGATACCAGCTTTTTTAGATTCCACATATGAGTGAGATCATGTGGTATTTTTGTCTTTGTGCTCGACTTATTTTACTTCACATAATGTCCTCCAGATTCTTCTGTGGTTTTGTAAATGACAGGATTTCCTTATTTTTTTACAGCTGAATAGTATTCCATGATGTATGTCTATCATATTTTCTTTATCCATTCATCTGCTGATAGACACATAGGATGATTACACATCTTGGCTATTGTGAATGGTGCAGCAATGAATATGGTAGTTCAGATACCTCTCTGACATACTGATTTCATTTTCTTTGGCTATGTACCCAATAGCGGCATCGCTGGATGATATGGTAATTTTATTTCTGATTTTTTGAGGAAACTCCATACCGTTTTCCTTAATGGCTATACAAATTTGCAGACTTAGCAGAGTGAATGTGTTCCCCTTCCTTCACATTCTCGTCTGCCCTTATGTCTGGTCTTTTTGATCATAGCCGTACTAATAGGAGTGAGGTGAGATCTCATTGTGGTTTTGATTTGCATTTCCCTGATGATTACTAACGTGAAGCATTGTTTCAGATACTTCTTGGCCATCTGTCAATAGACATTTGAGAAATGTCTATTCAGATTTTTTGCCCACTTTTATTGCTTTTTAAATTGTTATTAAGTTGTTTGAGTTCCTTAAATACTTTGAATATTAACCCCTTATTAGATGTAGAGTTGCAAATATTTTCTCCCATTCAGTAGATTGTCTCTTCATTATGTTGAATGAAATTTTTTCCTGCTCCCTAAATTATTTCTTCCCTTTTCCTTTTCTATTTGGGCATCTTGCTCTGCCTCCTCTTCCTTTTTCCTTTTCTAATTGATGTGTTTTGATCTTTTTCATATTGGAAGTTTTCTACATAATTCTGGTGATCCTTTGTTTTTTATTATAATGTAAATTTAAAGTACTACAATCTGAGTTGGCATTCTTCCTGTAAGGTGTGGATTGGCAGATCCTTCAGAATCATATGTATGCTCACCCATTTGCTTGAGAAACTTGCAAATGTCATGCTTTTGAGGACTTTTTCTGGAATCACTCAATTTCTTTTGAGAAAATGTCTCCAGTATCCTGTACAGGGCCTATCTGCCTAGCTGTCAGCATTCTTATAGCTGATGTCATTACAGCCCTGGGGTCCCTGTTGCATATGTAGACTTTGTCTTAATCTCCCTCTGCTGGTTGGGCAGAGTCTGGGTCTTTCCATTCCTTTTGTTGGTGAAATGGGGTGAAGTCGGGCAGACAGGTAAACAAACTTAAGCATTTTATAATGGATAGAAATAGAACCCTGGGAAAGCATTAGAGGTGGATGAGAATAAATACTTTTTCTTGAGGGCTCAGAAGAGGTTGCAAAGAATAATCACCACAACATCTGAGTTTTGAAGTAACCTCCAGGCAAACTGATTAATGAGTGGGAGGCAGAGATGGACAGATAAAAGCACTTCCATGAAGAAGTATCAGTGTAAAATCCAGAAAGCTTGGAAAAGCATGGTCCATTTCTGAAGCAGCAAGGGCTTCAATGCCATAATGTTTACAACTAATATATGGATTAGAACAGGAGCTAGCACTTTATCTAGTTTAAAGAAAAACAATTAATTTGTTTGTTTTTAAAGGATCTAAAGCTTTTACATTTTTAATTCTAAATTTGAATATTATTTTATTTGCTTAGTTCAATCTGCAGTAGTTAATGTATTTCAATTCTATCACTTGCTACTTGTATCTAACAACACATCATTTAACATCTTTGGTTCTCAATGGTCTCATCTGTAAAATGGAGCTGCCTGTATCAGTCAGGGTTTTTACTTGTGTGCAAAATAAAGCGACATGCTAATCTAAATTGAAGAAGATTTTATGAAACGGTATTGGATCTCTCCTAGGAAATAGATAACTAACATTGAATGTTATGCAATCCTGACAATATCCAAAATCATACTGCAGAACTAGTACCATCATTACTGCCACCAGCTGGGCATAGACACTGGATCCTGCACCACTGACACTCTGCTAGTGTTCTTGGATGCAGTCACTAGACACACTGCACCATTGCCTTTGAAAACCAAATGTGGCTGTGGTGCTGCCGTCTCCCTAACAAGAATGTGTTTTGTCTAGAGCTGTGGGTCTGACTGGCAGAACCTAGAGCATGTGTTCGTGCCCTACGTATAATGGAATATTGAACAGTAAGCAATGCACTGTTAAATTCCCACTCCTAAAGAGGGAAGTGGGTTTCCAACCATAGAAAACAGGGGCAAAAATTGAATCATCAACAAGAATGATCAATGCCCACATAGTTTAGGCTACCAAAAGGTTTTTAGAAGATACATGACATTATAATACAGAAAACTTTGAAAATGCCAGATTATTATTACCATTATTGTCATCCTTAGCGCATCCTCATCAAGGAAGGTTCTTGAATAAATTCTGTAGCAGTTATTTATTACTGTGTAACAAATTACCCTCAAAACTTAGTGGGGTATATGTAATAATAAAAAGGATTTTATTATTGCAGAGTATCTAGGTGACACGGATTCAGGAGTTGTTGAGATATGTGGTTCTGGTACAGTGTTTCTCATAAAGTTGCAGTCAAGATACCAACTGGGACTGTCAGCCTGACTGAAGCTAGAGGATTTATCCACAAGCTGGCACATTCACAAGAGGAGGCCTCGGTTTCTTGATGGATATTGGAAATAGACCTCTGTTCCCGGGCCTTTCCATAGAGTTGCTGGAGTGGCTTCCCCCAGAGAGAATGACCCAAGCAGCAGAAAGAAAGAACAAGGTGGAAGTTACATTGTCATTTTACAATCTATATTTCACAGTTGTTCTCCATTATATCTACCGTGTTCTTCTTGTTGGAAGGTAGTCACTAAGTATTGCCCACAGAGAGAATTAAGGCTTCACCAGGAGGAGGAGTTTCAAACAATTTCTGGACATATACTAAACCAACATGAGTTATTTTTATCATTTCACAGATTGACCAAACTAATTTCCCTAGGCATGATTTCTAGTCATTTTTGTATTACAATATGTCAGAGTATCTTTCTGAATGGAAATTACCACATCTTCTCCAAAGATATTTATTGTATCTGGCAAAAATCTTTCAGTGCTTAAAAGGAAGTGGGGTTCACACTGCATAGCATCTTAGCAGAAAAGAAACACATTTCAACTATAAATGAAATATTTGTCCTTTTGTTCAAGCATCTGAATCCTGCAGTACAGAGACTAACAGATTATCAAGCAAGATGTCATTGTCTGGCTAGCCCTATTGATGTGATGGGAGGAAAGGTAGGAGACAGTTTTTGTAAATCAAGGCACTTTTCTGGGAACCACAAAGTATTCTAGGAACACAAACTTGAGTGTCTTCAGACACCAAGCATGTAGTATAGACGGGTACAGACTATAGGGAGTGGTGAGGCCTACAACATTCAAATGTCAGTTAAGAATAACAGCACCAGGCTGGGCGTGGTGGCTCACGCCTGTAATCCCAGCACTTTGGGAGGCCGAGGTGGGCGGATCACGAGGTCAGGAGATCGAGACCATCCTGCCTAACACAGTGAAACCCCGTCTCTACGGAAAATACAAAAAATTAGCCAAGCATGGTGGTGGGCACCTGTAGTCCCAGCTACTCGGGAGGCTGAGGCAGGAGAACGGCATGAACCCAGGAGGTGGAGCTTGCAGTGAGTCGAGATGGCACCACTGCACTCCAGCCTGGGCGACAGAGCGAGACTCCATCTCGAAAAACAAAACAAAACAAAAAAAAGAATAACAGCACCAATACCAGGCCAACCAAACAAATCGCCTTCCAGTGTCCAGTTCGGCTTTCAGCTGCCAGCTTGCTCTTCCTGCTGATGTCTAAACTCTAACTTGCTTTTCTTTGGGAGAAATAAAGATGCAAGGAACGAGCAAGTTAAGGGAATCCTTGTGGTTCCTTTCTTTTTGTTCTCCCTTCTATCTTAAACTAAAGATTAACTGCATGTCCCCTTCCATCATCTAGAGAGAGAGAGACAGAGGGCAGGCTCTCTTCATCCTCTCCCATCTGTTACACTGAACACAGTCTTGCTGTCCAAGGCAGTTGGACTCATATGCGTCCCCTCTAGGGGCATGTATTAGGGGCACTGTGTTTCTTTAAATAGGATGTCATTCTGAGTTTATTATTAGACCAGTTTTGATCATGCTGTGTTGAGGCTATCTGTGCCTTGACAGTACAGAAATTCATACACTGGAAACAAGGCCAAATAGGCATGATACTTCCCAAAAATTCTTTGTAGTTTAGGCGATAACATCAATGTCTGGGTTTGAGATATTCAGTGTACTATTAATTTTTCTTTATTCAAAGGAGAAAAGGCCTTTTCAGAAACATTGCTTTAGAACCTCCAATTTTATTTAACCCCATCTTGAATGGCAATTCTAGAAGAGTTTTTAATGACCACTTCTCAGGCCAAGGATTAAGACCAAGTAAAAATAAGCAGGTTTTATGGCACTTACAAACTATGTTGGTTCCTTGCATTCCAAAATGCAGTTCATTCAACAGTGTGATAAGATACAATTTTTCCTTCATTCAGTCTTCTATTCACTATGTACAAAATAATTACCGAGCAAGGAGATAAGATGGTGAACAAACAGACATAGCCCCTCATGGAGTTAATAGTCAATTTAGTACATCAAATCTGAAAATACTGAAAATATGTATATTTAATCCCCAGTTAAATATTTCCTTGGTGGAGAAATTGGCTCTCACACACTGATGGGAGCACTTACTCCAATTATTAAAAATCAACTTGGAAAGGTGGATGGAGAGGCATAAAAAATAGGAATACATTTTGATTTAATAATTCTGCTTCTGGAAGTCTCTCCTAACAAAATATTCAACAAAGCATATTTTAGTTAAAATTTGGAAACAAATGCCCAGCAATTGGGAAGCAGGCATATTACAAAGCATCTATTTGACTGTCTATTATGCAGCTACTAAAAAGGATGATTATGAAGACAATGTAGCAACAAGGTAAACTTCTTATAATGTAATGTTTAAGGAAAAGGATATAAATTGTATCTGTATAACATTACAAATACATAAACAAGTACTTTTTCAAAGAGACAAGAAAGAAATAGACTGAAAAAAGGATACTAAAGGTTGTTTTAGATTGCTATAATTTGGGATATATATTTTTCTCTTCCTCTTCTATATATTTTAATGTATATTTAATCTTGGAAAACAAATTATACTAAAAGTCCAATCCTTTCGTTTTTTTAAAAAAATTATGATTTATTTCACTTTGGAAAATGGAATGCTTCATACATTTGAATGTCATCCTTGTGCAAGGCAGAGGCTGGTCTTCTCTGTATCATTCCATTTTTACTGTATGTGCTGACAAAGCAAGCACAAAGTGGGCTCTTCTTAAAGAAGTGGGGAAATTATGAAATTTCATCTGAATGGGTGAGGTATCAAATTGCATATCATGTTGTTTCTACTTTAGAACTTACGGAGATTTTTCAGTTATAATATCATATACTACATGAACAAGAAAATAAGAAATGAAGGGAGGAAGGGACAAACTATTGCTATAACCAATACCCACTGTGTCAGGACCTGAGAAATACATATCGGTTGGTACACAATCAAAGGTATTATTTGTGTGCTGGAACTTTCAGAAATGAAGCTTTGGAGACCTCTATTTTATCCCAAAAGCCAGGCACAGGAACAGCCCTGAGTCCAGTCAAAGAAGTAGCAATGAATAAGATGGTATAACAAATGAGGTGGGCGTGTCATTCTGTCAGTTGCTTCCTCCTGACTAACCAAGAGCAGATAATTGTGCTTCTGAATTCATTGTTTTGGCAAAACGTATCTTGGTCTACCTAATTCAGCTTCTCCATTTAACTGAGGAATTTGAGGCAGGTTCATATTATGATTTTAATGGGCATTTTTGCTTTGGGGAGGCCTCTTCATTTATAAACAATATTAAAAATTATATCTTACAATATCAAATTAAAAATATAGACTTGGGTAAGCAAAGACTTCTATTCTAAAGCAGTATTGCAATGGAAAGTGACTTTCAATAGGAGGAGGAGGACTATCGCAATTGGAAGAAAACTTTGATCCTGAGATATGCAAACCTCTCAAAGGTTAGGCAGAAAAGGTCTTTTCTTTCCTAGGAAGGAATAAACAATGCTGGAAAAGCAGGATGTCAAAAAGTGGAATGAGTTAGGGTGAATGATCTTACGGTAGAAAAGAGAAAATTCTACCCTATGACCACCCTATTTTCAGGAGGGGCTCTTAAGGATGGGTTGTATGATGGCTCAGGCAAAGGGCAGGTCAAAGCTCAGGGGCCAGGGGACAGAGTGAATTCTAACTAAAATTGGGTCAAGGTAGCAGATATTTTGTTCCACATTTGTCAGTGGGTGAAGCAGTTCAGCTAATCATTAATGATGCATAAGAATGGAACGGTGGAGCGTCTATGTTCAGCTTTGTCACAAAAAAAAAACAAGGTTGGCATCAGCAAGTCTTATCGAAGTCACATGGGGAGGATCTTTCCTTGTATAAGCTGTTTTTTAGAACACTAATGGGTGGGAGGGTTCCTTTAACCCTCCATGTTTTCCAGGATCACAGGACTTGGGTAAAGTTCAACATGGTCAGTGACTACATTGGTACAAAGACCAATACCTTAAAATTATATATTACAAGACTTTCTTTGACTTAAATGTTCTTTTGTTCTTTTCTCTCTGCCCCCATTGTATGGGCCCCCAAATTATCATGGATCCTGGGCACTATTCCTAATGGATAAACCAGCCCTGATCTGAGACACAGCGAGATCGAGGGTCTCTAAGACCACTAAGATAGCTACGGCAGAGCTCAGACAAGAGAAATTAGGTCTAGACCTCTTTCTACACTTGTGACTATGAAGACTACGGAGAAGGCTCTGCTCAAGAGGTAGGATGAAGGTTTGGGCATGAAGGGATATGTGGGGATATTAACTTTGATGTAAGAACCTGCAGACTTAGAAGGAAAGGATTGGTGAGGGAAATTCATTAAAGAGTTGATGGCTGGGAGTGCCTTAACCGTTGACTGTCACAGGCACATCATTCAGCAACATTTATTCTGTATCTCCTGTGTGCTTGGTGTCCCTGCCTTTACAGAGCTTACAGTCAAGCAGGGGAGGCCAATGCACAAGCAATGGTAGTCAGTTGTGACAAGTGTAATGATAGAGGAAGCAAGGTCATTAGGAGTGAGTAACAAGCACACCTAATCTGCAGGAGGGAAGTGAGAATCCAGAATAGAAATGAACCAGTCCCAGAGGATGCAGAAAGCGAGAGGAGTGCTCCTGTAGGAAACATTGCATGCAGCCCAGGATGTGTGAAGTTTAAGAGATGGAAAACCAGTGATCTTCCGTGGGCCTGGCCAAATATCCTTAATATTTTGGAAACCAGGTATCAGTGAATAAAAGAAGGAGTTAAAATCTCTCCCAGCCTGCTTCCAGGAGTCTTAGAATCCAAGACTAAGGAGTCAATAGGATTTGGAGGGTAAAGTCTTGTTACTGAGAAACCTTAAAAAAAAAAAAAAAAAAAAAAAAGCAGTGTCTCCCCACCCCACATTTTACTAAACCACCCAGTTATTCAGTTCAGGTACTTAGTCTATCCTGTTCAGTTTCAATGTTGAATTTTTCACCCACTCTTGATACTTTTAATGTCTTTTCCCTATTCAGAGGCTGCATTTTTTGTTTTGTGGGTTTTTTGCTTTTGGTTGTTTGTTTGTTTTTGATAAGAGTCTCGCTCTGTGTCTCAGGCTGGAGTGCAGTGGTACAATCAGGGCTAGCTGCAGCCTTGAATTTGCAGACTCAAGTGACCCTCCTGCCTCAGCCTCCAGAGGAACTGGTACTACAGGTGCACAGCCACCAAGCCTGGCTAATTTTCGTATTTTTTGTGGAGATGGGGGTCTCCTCCTATTGTCCAGGCTGGTCTCAAGCTTTTGGGAGCAAGTAATCCATTCACCTCAGCCTCCTAAAGCGCTGGGATTACAGGCATGAGCCACCAGGCCCATGCAGTCTTGAGGAAAACGTCCTTCCATCTCTTATCAAAAGTTCTGGGGTATACTGATTTCTTTTGCGTATATACCCAGCAGTGGAATTGCTGGATCATATGGTAGTTTTATTTTCATTTTTTTGAGGACCCTTCAAACTACTCTCCATTGTGGTTGTACTAATTTATATTGCCACCAACAGTGCATGAGGGTTCCCTTCCCTCCACATCCTTGCCAGCATTTGTTATTGCCTGTCTTAGATATGAGCCACTTGAATTTGGGTAAGATGATATCGTATTGTAGTTATGATTTGCATTTCTCTGATGATCAATGATGTTGAGCACCTTTTCATATGCCTGTTTGTCATTTGTACGTCTTCTTTTGAAAAATGTCTTTTTGGTTCTTTTGTCTATTTTTATATTTATTTATTTAGAGATGGAGTTTCACTCTGTCACCCAGGTTGGAGTGCAGTGGTGTGATCTCAGCTCACTGCAGCCTCCACTTCCCAGGTTCAAGCGATTCTCCTGCCTCAGTCTCTGGAGTAGCATTGACTACAGGCACACACCACCATGCTCAGCTAATTTTTGTACTTTTAGTAGAGACAGGGTTTCACCATATTGGCCAGGCTGGTCTCGAACTCCTGACCTCAAGTGATTTGCCCACCTCGCCCTCCCAAAGTGCTGGAATTACAAACGTGAGCCATTGTGCCCGGCCTTTTGCCCATTTTTAAACTGAATTATTATATTTTTTCCTATTGAGTTGTTTAAGCTCCTTAGTACTTCCACTATGGAGAATAGTTTGGAGCTTTCTCAAAAAACTAAAACTAGAACTACCACATGATCCAGCAATCCCGTTGCTAGGTATATATCCAAAAGAAAATCACTGTATCAAAGAAATATCTGCACTCCCATGTTTATTGCAGCACTGTTCACAACAGCCAAGATTTTGAATTAAGCTAAGGTGTCCATCAACCAATAAACGGATAAGGAAAATGTGGTACATATACAAGGTGGAGTACTATTCAGCCATTAAAAATGAGATCCTGTCATTCACAACAACATGGATGAAACTGGAGATCATTATGTTAAGTGAAATAAGTCAGGCACAGAAAGACAAACTTCACATGTTTCCACTTATTTGTGGGAGCTAAAAATTAAAACAATTGAACTCATGGAAGATAGAGAGTAGGAGGATGGTTATCAAAGGCTGTGAAGGGTAGTGGTGGGTAGGGGAGTGGGGGGGAGGTGGGAATGGTAAATGGGTAGAAAAAAATAGAAAGAATGAATAAGACCTACTATTTGGTGGCACAACAGGGTGCATGTAGTCAATAATAATTGTACAGTTAAAAAATAACTAAAAGTACAATTGGATTGTTTGTGACACAAAGGATAAATGCTGAGGTGATGGAAACCTCATTTACCCTGATGTAATTATTACACATTGTTTGTCTGTATCAAAATATGGCATATACCCCATAAATATATACACCTACTGTGTATCCCCAAAAACAAACAAAAAGCAAAACAAAACAAACACACAAACAAAAAAGGTTGAGGCCTCGTCTCTGCTAATGCCTGGGGTCAACAGTTCACGTCATCTGGGCTCTTTTGATCTAATCCCCGCTAACTCTCTCCAGCCCTGAGAGGACAGGCAACCGCAGGCTGCTGGCGAGCCTTTCCCAGCCGCCACCGCAGGTGAGAGAAGGAGGGAGGGAGGCGGCGGGTCAGGGCTACAGGAGGGGAGAGCGGGTGCGCCCGGCCCTCCGGCGGCTGGGGCCAGAGCGA
>NW_012121598.1:9017889-9073015 GCF_000951035.1 Colobus angolensis palliatus | reverse complement strand
TGCCGGTCCGTAGCCCAGGCCTCCGCCGCTCCGCCGCCCCTCGGCTCAGGTAAGGCAGGCACCCCCAGAGCTCAGGTCGGGCTGCCGGGTCCCAGGCTGGGGGTCTTCGTTTGCCCCTGGCTGGTGCAGCGGCGCGCCTCCCCGCCCTCAGAGTCCGGCGCAGGAGGGGGCGGCCCGCGCTTGGATACAGCTGGGCGGAGAAAAAGGGTGGGCGTGCGCAGCGCTGTCTCTAACCCCTTCCTTTTGCTGTAAGTTCTTGCACTTGGAAATTGGAAAAGTCCCTCTTCAAACCCTTTCCCAGATGTGGCGTCAGGAGTGAACAAAGCTGCTCAGTCGCAGTATCCCTACCTGTGCTCCTGGGAGGAGTCTACCCCAGATACGTTTAGGGACCTGCCTTTCACTGTTAGGATACTTTCTTGGAACTCGGGAATTGGACTTCTACGGAACGGAATCGATTGAATTAATTTTATTTATTTATTTATTTTGTAAAACTTTAATTTTAGGTCGAATTAATTTTAAAGCTGAGTACAGTTCAGGGTCAGGGAAAACGACCGGGTGGGCCTAAGCCTGCTGGGGTGTGACAGCTTGGGGCTGTGGGGACGGAGGCTGGTAAAACTTTCCTTGCTCTGCCACTTCGGCAGAGTCGGCAATAAAGACTGTGGGGACAAGACTTTCGCCACTTGTAAGATTGGATGAGAGGCAGGAAGATAAAGGGGGGACTGTCTGTGCTGACAGAATCTGGAGAACATGATGCACTGGGAATACTTCCTTTGGCAACAGGTGCTTCCTTACACCATCTTCCTCACTTATTAAAGCATTTTTGTGTCCATTTCAATACAGTTAACGATGTTCTGTTAAACAAAACGTAGGTACGTTTGTCTTTGCGCCCCCCCACCCTGTCCCCAGTTTTGTGCTAAGTGAGTTCAAGGTCAACGATTGGAGACGAGGTCACCTATTGGGGATCTTTTTACCTGAAGTGTTTTCCTCCAGCCCTTCCCATTGTCACATGCCAAAGAGCCATTCTTTTCTTCCCTGTTTAGCTCTCACCACTTACAAACCAGTGAAAAGGAAAGCGACCACTTCTGTCATGCAAGTACTTGTGGTTAAGTTGGTCTTGTGCAGCTTTTTTGTAAACATCACTTGTTCCTTTGTATTTTTTTTTATTCCTTCAATATTAAAATGTGCCAATAGAGTCTTCTGTAAAGAATGTGAAAGACTGTAGGAGAAAGGGGAACTGCCCTTGAAGGTGTCTAGTAAAGTGATTATTTTTTTAACTTAAAAATTAATATTCTACATTGCGTTCCAATGCTTTCACTTCTTTGGGAAAAGATATTTTAAAATTATGAGTATTTTGTCAAGAAAATATTAACTAGGCTGGGCGCTGTGGCTCATGCCTGTCATTCAAACACTGGGAGGCCAAGGAGGGTGGATGGCTTGAGCTCAGGAGTTCCAGACCAGCCTTTACAACATAGCAAAACTTCATCTCTACAAAAATCAGCTGGGTGTGGTGCTGTGCATCCATCTACTACAGAATCCCAGCTACTAGGGAGCCTGGGGTAGTAGGATGGCTTGAGCCTGAGAGGTCGAGGTTGCAGTGAGCGATGATTGCATGCTTCACCACAGTCCAGCTTGGGTGACCGAGAAAGACCCTGTCAAGAGGGAGACGGGGGAGGGGGGAGGGGAAGGAGGGGAGGGGAGGGGAGGGGCTCTTAAGTTTCTCCCTGTGTGTGAAATCTTCCATTAACCGTCTCTATCCAATGAACTGAATGCTTTAGAAATCTAATGTTCTAGTTTACACATGCCTCCCGGAATAGAAGAGTGCATTTGACTTGTGAAGTAACTTAAAGGAACCTTGCAAGTAATGGTATCAGTAAGATTTTAAGATTTCAAGTTTGTTGCATTCAGATATCTTTGTAGTTTGACAATTCATGCACTCGAAATTTCTGTTATTTAATAATAATAATGTTAGTGATAATGTTGCTCACAATGGGGGCGTCCTTTATGAATAATTCTTTTAATTTTTGTTGTTGTTGTTGTTGTTGTTGTTGAGATGGAGTCTCACTCTGCCTCCCAAGTAGGAGTGCAGTGGTGCTGTCTCAGCTCACTGCAACCTCTGGCCCCCGGACTCAAGCGATTCTCCTAACTCAGCCTCTCCAGTAGCTGGGGTTACAGGTGCCCGCCACCATGCCTGGCTAATTTTTGTATTTTTAGTAGAGATGGTGTTTTACCATGTTGACCAGGCTGGTCTCGAACTCCTGACCTCAAGTGATCCACCTGCCTGGGCCTCCCAAAGTGTTGGGATTACAGGCATGAGCCACCGTGCCCGGCCCTTTAGGAATAATTCTATCAGTACATCATAAAAGGCACCTTTCTGGAGGCCTTTTCAGTATGTATGGTTATTTTTTCCCAGTTGTTAAGCTTTCTAGATTCAATTCTTCTGTAGGCTGAATTGGAAGCAGACAGCTGTGGTGGAGACCTGGACTGAAAGTATCTATCTGTGCACTGAGGTCTAGCCCCAGGTCAGCTTTGAAGTCCTTGCAAGTCCTCTTCCTAATTGACTTTGGGAACCCAGGAGTCTCTTAATTTACATGTGTCATGTTTATCTTCAAAATGAGAGAGTTATCCTTAGTCTAAAAAGACATTTGGACCCCTTTGAACTTTCCTAAAAAATGCAAATTTTCATTTACAGAGCTAGATATCATTGTTGGAGGGGAACACTGATTCTAGAATTTGCTCTCATTTCCAGAGGGTGTCCTCACATGCTGGCCACCACCTTTGCCCCACCTAACCAGTATAGTGCAGTGATTAAGAATGTGAGTTTTTCATAGACTGATGGATCTGTTTGTTTCCTAGCTCTGACCTTAGGCAAGTTACTTATGTTTTCTAAGACTCATTTTCTTCATGTTTAGAATAGTGATAATAATGCATATCGATATTATGAGGACCGCATGAAGCAATGCCCATAATGTAAGCAGCACAGTATCTACAGCTTAACATATAGTCAGTAAATGGTAGCAATTGTTTGCTTTGACACTGACTTTTCCTTTCTCTCTCTCTCTTTTTTTTTTTTTAACAAATTTGAAATTTAACTGGGAGAAATGTAAAGCCCTACACAATAAGTGTTTAAAACAATAAGCAAGTACAGGATGAGGGAGATGTAATTTACTGAACCAGTCAACTTTTTGGTTAATTGACATTTGGTTGCTTGTGAGTGGGCAGTGAGTTGTGAGGGCCCATGTATTAGTCGTTTCTCATACTGCTCTAAGGACACTGCTCTAAGACTGGGTAATTTATAAAGAAAAGAGGTTTAACTGACTCACATTTCCACATGGCTGGGGACCCCTCAGGAATCTTACAATCATGGCGGAAGGCACCTCTTTAAAGGGTGGCAGGAGACAGAATGAGTGCCGAGCAAAGGCGGAAGCCCCTTATGAAACCATTCCATCTCGCGAGAAGTTACTATCACAGGAACAGCATGGGGGAAACCATCCCCATGATTCAATTACCTCCCACTGGGTCCCTCTCACCACACGTGGGGATTATGGGAACTACAATTGAAGATGAGATTTGGGTGGGGATGAAGCCAAACCATATTAGCCCTGAAAGCTCATATGATTTTAGATCACTTTAGTATAAATGAGAATGCATATCTATAGCCAAGGATATTTTTTTTTCCGTCTGTCTTTTGCTCTTTGTGTGTACTTCAGAGTTACTCTCAAGATGAACATTTACAAACTGACTTGTCTGGGACAAGAAGGAGGAGCGAAGAGAGGCAGCTCTTGAAGCCATACCATATTCATGCATAACGAATACGTTAATTCTCTGACTTCCCTTTCAACAGTTTTGATGTATTGTTATATGTAAAGCTCGCTGCCAGCAGAGTGTAAAAGAGAAAAAGACCCCCCCCCCCACCCTGGCCTCCTGCCCTCTAAGCATACATTCATGGAATAGTTCAGGTAGCAGGAATAATTAGAGCAGAGTAATAAGTGCTGAAATAAAAGTAGCAAAGGGGAGGCTGGGAGTTGAGGAGTGCTAAATATCCACCAGGGCAAGCTCAAAGCAGTGAAAATTTAGTTCTATTTTTGAAATTTCCAGTTTTGTGGATGTTTGCCAGGTGTAAGTACTGAGAAAAAGCACTTCAGGTTAAGGCAGAAGTTTATGTGAAGGTATGCTGGGGAGAGAGAACATGACAACTGCAAATCATGGCAAACTGTGTCCCATCTTTTACTGACTGGGACCTTAGCAAATTGACCTCTGAGCTATAGTTTCCTCATGTGTAAAATGGAGATCTTATTATTATTTTACATTATTAGGTAGTGATTTAATCTTCAAGCCTAGCCTATAAGAGTATCTAGCTCACAACACAGTTGGAAGACTTAGTTGTATATAAAACACTAACCTACCTGGTGCAACCAAAGTTGTGCCTTCCATCCCTCTCATTCTCTTGTTTAGAGACAGGGGAACACTACTCTAAATCGAGATGGGATTTAAGCCTTTCATGCATATTACAAAAGCATGCCAAGAAACGTTTTAACTGTTCTTGTTGTTTAGAATGAAATATGAGATTTTATGCTTCCACCACCACTAACCTTCTTTTCCAACCACTGTAAACTTTCTTTTTATTAAGGCTGTGTTGTTAGCCTATGTTTTGGCAAGTTGTTCTCTTGCTGGATAAGTCCACATTCTTACATTTACATGGTAAGACCTGTGGCCATTTTTTTGGGCCATGTTTCCTGCCCCAGCCATTGCTTCAGTTTGAGCTATTGAACTGACTCTTAGAAAACATTTTGATGTGGGGGGTATAGTAAAAACTGATTCATTACTTTGGGGCACTAACATGCAAACTGAACATTTTGGAAGGAATTTGTTATAGAATTTTACATTTTTGTGATTTTCCTTTAGTATTGTTAGCTTTTATAATCCTTCTATATTTGGAAGAACGTGCCTCAAAATTCCAACTTGATCACGCGTGAGTTTTTCCTCTTGCAAAGATTGTGCCAATTTGCTGAATAATTAAATACTTAGAGTTTTTTCCTTTAGGTCATTTTCTGTACATGGATTTCAAAGAGAAGACCTTATGCAGTGTTTTTGCAATGCCCTCAACAATGGAAAAATTCTACATTCCATGTAGGCAGTAGTAGACAGTAAGATAATTTAATTACTTTAGGCTTTGGTCATTTGAGGTTAGGGTGCCTGGGTAGGCCTGTTGGCTATGGAAGGCCCAGATCAGGCCAGGGATTGGTTCTTCCTAGATCATGAAGACCTATCATGAGTAAGAGCTTCTTGTGGGAATTGTTCTTTTTGGTCATTCATTCATTCAGTATATTTTGCTTCAATTCATTAATTTGAGTATTTCATTGATTGTGTTATATATGTGGATGGGGATGCGGAGATAGATTCAAGTCTCCAAGATAGATTCAAGTTCCTTAGACTCTAATTTGAATAAGAATTACTTTGGAGAACTAGTTTAAATTCAAATTCTTGCACTTTATCCCTTAAAAGCTCTGATTCATTTCATCCAGTGTGGGGCCTAGGAATCTGCATTTTAATAAGCCCCACAGGTGATTCTGATGCTGCTGGGAGCTTTCTTCTTTTTTTAACCAATTTTTTTCCCCGGCATCAGTGTACACATTTACACAGACTTTTTGGAGAACAGTGTAATCTCTCTGTCTAGGGCTTGTTATATCTGGTCAAATATCTAGACAAATCTAAACTCTGGTTCACTCTGCTTTTAACCAAGTCAGTGTACCTTTATGTTGCTTTTTTAATTTATAAAATAGGGACTTGAACTAGATGTCTGTAAGTTTCCATGCTGTTCCTTAATTTGATGCTTTTCTTTGTTTTAAATATATATCCAGTAAAAAGTATGCTTTGAACAGTCACAAATTAAAGTCATTCTTTGAATAAATGCACTGTTGAGTGATATCTACCCAAAGTCCTGTGAAATCCATATTCTTCTTAGGGTATCAGTACCCCTACTTTCTTTGTTACCACTTTCTTATGTTAAGAGGAATCATGAATTTCAGAATGGGGAAGTGAGAAGGTGTGGTTGATAGAGACTACCTTTTCTATTAGGGACTGAGCTATGCGTCCCACTTTATTGGACGGCATATGTAAATTACCAGCTGAATATTTCAGTTATTGGACTTCCTTGGAGAAACTCTTCTTGATCTCCTCCCGGCAGGGTTAAGTGCAGCCTCTGCTGCACTCTCTACCTGCTTTGTGGGAACCAGGCCTACCCTTTCTCTCTCTGCAGTAATGGAGGCCCCATGATCTGTCAGCATCATGGGACAGGAAGTGGGGCCTTCATCTCGTTCTCAAGAGGAGAACAGAGTCAAGAACACAGTAGGTGCTTCATAAATCTGTGTTAAATGAATTAACTGCCACTTCCCAAACCACTGTTAAAACAAAATTGCTTTATTTTCTGTAATGCGTTGCATAGTTTTCTCCTCTTTCTTAAATGTGCAAAACCCTGTGCTAATTCTATATGACTGCTTTTGAGAATCTATATGCCTGCTTTTGAGAAATACAATGTATTTACCTGTAATTATTATTTAAAATTGAAAATAGAAAGAATTTGTAATAGCATCATCAATTTTTGGTTAAGGGAAATAACGAATGTGATCCCTACTAACCCGTTATGCCACATAGGCACACTGATAATTATTTCTCCTCTTCTTGAGGAACTGGGATGTAAGCATTTAAAGTATCTTCTTTATATGCATTTTGATTTCCTATTGAACAAAAAAATGTAAACAGGAAGGACTTCATTCTTTTTTCCATTGAGATCACAGAGATAAACCAAGTTAGAGCAACTCTCTTGAATAGCTAATAGCTGTCGCCTGGGGAAGGAGAAAATTATTTTCTGCCTTCCATGTTGATGTATATAGAACATGTGTTCTGAGTAGCTGCTATTTTCACTGCCTCTTTTTCCAGTTGAGGTGCAACATAAACTATTTTAATTAATATTGTGTCACCAAAAGGAGTTGAAATAGCCAATTGAATTCTGCCAAGATAGAGTCTTTTGATGAAAACATATCTTTATTGATTGTGGATGAAGAAAATCACTCTTAAAATGAAATCCAGAGAAAAATCATATCCCTCAGAGAAAATTTCTGAGTGGCAGGCTAAGATTAACATCATAAAATTGAATTTGTGCTGCAAGCCTTTGATGCAATCAGCAGCTGGGAGATGCTGTTGCCCTTGCTGTGCTCTCTCTGATTGGGGTGAATTATTGTGTGGAATGAAATAAGTGTTTCTTGTGTTCCTCCTCCAAGAAATACAAACAAGGTATTACCAGGTAGTTTCTTGCTAGTTAAAATGGGTTGGATCGATTCCAGGCCTCTCAGGCTCTTCTACACCCATGAACTATCGGTGTTGGATATTTATTTATGCCCTAGGGACAGAATTTCTTTATATCACTGGACAGTGACATCTTTGGTTAGTAGAAATCAGGCAGAGAAGAGGGATCCCCTTTACCAGGGATTTTTTTTTTTTTTTCTTAGAATAAGCAGAGGCCAGGATGTTTTAGAAAGTGCTATAGTGCCACATATTGCCTGGTTTTTGTTGGCCTGTAGGTTCAGGCAAGCCCTTTCCTGTCTCCCTCTGCTACCTCTTATGTCATAAACTGCATTGAAATCACCCCAATGTGGAAACCTCACATTGAGTATTATGAATCATTTTCCATGACACTAGTGTTACAATGAGCTTTGTAGTGTTTTTGTATTAAGTTCTGATGCTTTGAAAACACTCTGGCCCATGCATACACTTCCACATATATAATGAATAGGTTTTATAGATTAAGACTCTTAGACTAAAGAGTGATTGTGGATGCCATGTCACTCTTAGACTAAAGAGTTATTTGGCATCCTAACCACCCTTGTGGTTGAATTTAAGTTGTGTTTATTTTGTTTTGTTTCATTTTCTTTAAAGAAATAGGTGGACTGGCTTGTCTGTATGGAAGTATAAACAGATGATGATGTCATCATTATGAACTCTTATTTTCAAGGTCTTTAAGAAGTGGGATGGGCTTTGAGATCATACAAATCTAGGGATGTAATCCTAGCCGGGGGATTTAGATTTACCAAGCCTTCTTTTCCTAATAACAGTAATGGTAGGTGTGTAGATTACTTGAGAAAATGCATAGGAAAGCCACCAGCACAAGGTCTACAACACAATTGGCATTCAGTAAACACTTGTTGAATTGAGCATATAACCCTGTGCCTTAACACTGAGGAAAAGAAGCAAGGACAGTGAAGACAGAAGGTGGGATGTGTTTAGGAAGAAGGGAAAGTAGGAAGAACTAGGACTAGAGAAAATTTTGAATAATAAAGTGGTGAGACAGGGACTATGAAACAGAGGTGGGGCTTGTCTTGGCTCATGACAGAAAATCCACAAAGATGTTCACAAGGGCTACAAAGGCTACGGTTCCTTCAGATTATGAGCCTCAAATCCTATACTTCCTCTACCACTTTTTCCAAACCACCTTGAGATTCTGCATTCATAGCCTTGCTGATGAAAGTCTGTTTTGGCCTAGCTTCTGCTAGAATCCTTTAGTGCAAAAGATGAGTTTAAAGTCTTCCCTGGTAGGTGTTCCTGGTTGGTAGGACAGAGTCAGAAAACACTAGAATTATGGGCATTAGGGAGGATTCTCCAAATAGGCCTTGTCCATATGGGCCTATATTCCTGCCTATGGGAGTGTCTGCCATTTGCTTATTCTGGGAGGAAAAAAGGATTGTTATAATTACAGTGGACTGACTTCCAGTGTCAACTTGTGCTGAAACTGAAAGAAGGGAAGTAGATGTCAGGGCCAAGGAAGAAGATAACTAGTCCTTGGAAGAACACAGGATTTTTCCACGAGAAGCCAAAGTGTAAGGGATGACCCATTGACAGCCATGGGAGTGAAACTTGCTTTGCTGTTGTGCCTTGGAAACGCTTCTACCAACCTCCTTTACGTTGGTTCTTTACGTACTTAGGATTTGACTTACAGGTTGTGAATTCCTAGAGAGCAGAAACTTGTGTTTTTTTGTCTTTCATTTAGTAGGGCTTTACTAGATACTAATTATCGAATTAATAAATGAATACATTCTTTTCTTAAGGAGCCGATAATGTAGATGGAAAGGACATTTATTACACAAAGAGGTAGAGAATAGATTTTGGTATATGACCAACTGTGTGATTCATACTGAAATTTAAATATATGTTTCAGGAATTGGTACATGTGTTACTGAGATCTACATTCTGACTCGAAAGAAACAAAGTCTGTCAAATGCTGTATTACTTTTCTAGGAATGTATAACAAAGTACCACACACTGGGTGACTTACACAACAGAAATGTAGTCTCACAGTTCTGGAGGCTGGAGGTCTGAAATCACAGTGTCAGCAGGGTTGGTTCCTTCTGAGGCAGAGACGAAGATTCTGTCCCATGTCTCACTTAGCTTCTGGTGGTTTGCTGTCAATCTTTGGTGTTCCTTGGCCTGTAGAAGTCACCCCAACCTCTGCCTTCACCTTTACCTGACTTTCTCTGTGTGTGTGTCTGTCTGCACATTTCCTTGTTTTATATGACAACCAGTCAGACTGGATTAGGAGTTCACCCCAATCCAGTATTACCTCATCCTCAATTAATTATATCCACTATGAATCCCTGTCCAAATACGGTCATACTCGGAGGTACTCCGAGTTAGGGCTTCAACATATACATTTTGGATAGGCTCAATTCAACTCATATTAGATGAGAATGTGGTAGATTTTTGAAAAAAATCAAATTGTTTTTTAAATTTAAATTATTTTACTTTGCCAATTTAATACTTTTGAAGTTTTATCTTTATCTTTCCTACTTAATTCACTTCATAGATGGGATCTACTATAAGTTATGAATGACAGAATGAAGAATTATAAATGACAAGAATTTCATGTATCTTAATATTGTTTACTTAGCAGGATTTACATACAGATTTTGAGATTTTAAAAGCCTTCTGATAATAGAGTAATATTTATTGAATGCTTACTAATTAATTAATGATTTTCAAGGATTATTTACTCACATCAACCGTATTAGATTGATATTATTTATCCTCATTTTATTGATAAAAATCCAACACAGAGTTGTAAAGTAACCTTCCCAAGGACATAGATTGGTAGAGTTGGCATTTGAATCCAGGCTTACTGACTGGAGGGCCTGACCCATTGGTACATGCTGTCTCCTTACTCATTACAGCCAGGTGCAATAGATAGTTGATCCCCTTCTATGGATGACCAAATAAGCTCATTGGGTCACAGAACCAGCAAATGTATAAGATTTGTGATTTAAACTTAGGCATTACAGGCATATCTTGGAGATATCATGGGTTCTATTGTACGTTTCATTCCAAGCCTCTCTAATAAAGTGAATATTGCAATAAAGCAAGTCACACAATTTATTTTGGATTCCCAATGCATATCAAAGCCTATTAAGTATGCAATAATATAATATCTAAAGTAACAATGTGCATATTGTGATTAGAAATACCTTATTGCCAAAAAGTGCAAATGATCATCTGAGCCTTCTGCAAGTTGTACTTTTGCTGGAGGAGGGTCTTGCCTCCATGTTGATTGCTGCTAATTGATTAGGGTGGTGGTTTGCTGGAGTTTGGGGGTGGTTCTGGCAATTTCTTAAAATATGACAATAATGAAGTTTGCTGCATTGATTGACTCTTCCTCTTGTGAAAGCTTTCTTTTTTTTTTTCTTAAGGAGCCTCACTACGTTACCCAGGCTGGTCTCAAACTCCTGGCCTCAGGAGATCCTCATACCTCAGCCTCTCGAGTAGCTGGGATTACAGGCATATGTCACTGTGCTCAGACCTTTTGTGAAGGATTGCTCTGTAGCATGTGATGCTGTCTGATAGCATTTTACCCACAGTAGAACTTTTTCCAAAATTGGAGTCAATACTTTTAAACCCTGCTACTTTACCAGCTAAGTTTGTGTAATATTCTGAATGTTTTGTTTTCATTTCAACTATGTTCATAGCATCTTCACCAGGAGCAGATTCCATCTCAAGAAACCACTTTCTTTGCTCATTCATAAGAAACAGCTTCTCATCCATTTACATTTTATCAAGACCTTGTAGCGATTCAGTCCCTCTTCAGACTCTACTTTTAATTCTAGTTCTCTTGCTATTTCTACCACATCTGCAGTTACTTCCTGCACTGGAATTTTGAATCTCTCCAAGTCATCTATGAGGGTTGGAATCAACTTCTTCTCAACTCCTGTTGATGTTAATATTTTGACCTCCTGCTGTCAATCACAAATGTTCCCAAGGCATCTAAAGTGGTGAATCCTTTCCAGAAAGTTTTCAATTGACTTTGTCCAGGCACATCAGAGGAATCTCTACCTATGGCAGTGGTAGCCTCACAAATCGTATAGCTTAAATAATAAGAGTTGAAAGTCAAAATTACTCTTTGATCCATGGGCTGTAGAATGGATACTATGTTAGCAAGCATGAAAACAGCATTAATCTCTTGTGCATCTCAGAGCTCTTGGTTGACTTGGTGCATTGTCAATGACCAGTAATGTTTTGAAAGGATTTTTTTTTTTTTTTTTTCTGAGCAGTGGATCTCAACAATGAGCATAAAATACTCAGTAAACTATTCTGTAAATAATGTTTTGTCATCCAGGCTTTCTGGTTCCGTATACAGAGCACAGGCATTATTTTTAAGGGCCCTAGAATTGTTAGAATGGTAAATGAGCATTGGCCTCAACTTAAAGTCACCAGCTGCATTAGCCCCTAACAAGAGAGTCAGCTTGTCCTTTGAAGCTTTGAAGCCAGGCATTGACTTCTCCATTCTAGCTAGCAAAGTCCTAGATGGCATCTTCTGCCAATAAAAAGGCATTTCATCTACATTGAAAATCTGTTGTTTAGTGTAGCCACCTTCATTAATTATGTGAGCTTAGATCTTCTAGATCACTTTCTGTAGCTTCTCCATCAGCACTTGCTGCTTCATCTTGCACTTTCATGTTATGGAGAAGGCTTCTTTTCTTCAATCTCATGAACTCCGCTAGCTTCCAGCTTTTCCACTGCAGCTTCCTCACTTCTTTTAGCCTTCATAAAATTGAAGAGAGTTAAGAGTGCTGCTCTGGATTAGTGTTTGACTTCAGGGAATGTTGTGGCTGGTTTGATCATCTTTCCTGATCATTAAAACTTTCTGCATATCAGCAATTGTTTTGGTCTCTGGTCATTCATGTATTCACTGTAGTAGCACTTTCATTTTCCTTCAAGAACTTTTCCTTTGCATTCAACAATTTAGCTAATGGGCTGGTGCAAAAGGCCTAGCTTTAGACCTGTCTTGACTTTCAACATGTCTTCCTCACTAAGCGTAATCATTTCTAACTTTGATTTAAAGTGAGAAAAGTGCAACTCTTCCTTTCACTTGAGCACTTAGAGGCTGTTATAGAATTATTAATTTACCTTATTTTAATAGTGTTTTGTTTCAGGGAACAGAGAAGACTGAGGAGAGAGAGAGAGGGGAATGGCCAGTTGGTGGAACAATCAGAACAAAGGCTTAATTTACCAATTAAGTTTATCATCTTATATGGGTATAATTTGTGGCACCCCAAAACAATTACAGTGGTGATATTTATGATCACAGACAACCACAACAGATATAATAAAAATGACAAAGTTTGAAATATTATGAGAATTACCAAAATGTGATGCGGAGACATGAAGTGAGCACATGCTGTTGGAAAAAATGGTGCCTATAGATTTGCTTGAGGCAGGGTGGCCACAAACCTTGAATTTGTAAAAAAAAAGCACAATTATCTGCGAAGTATAATAAAACGAAGTTTTATTCCCTCCCCTGGGGGAAATTCTTCCCAATTTTGACTTCAAGTTCTAATTGTGTTCCCTCCCTGGAAACTCTTGCATTTACATTAACACAGCACCTATCACACTATGGGATGACTTAGGGCAGGCCTGCCTCCTTAGACACCGGTAAACTCCTTGAGGTTTGTGACTTTCTTTGTCTCTCTTGTCCACATCCCTAGAATCCTTGCACAGTTTCTGACATGTAGCAGATAATGAGTATTTTTAAACTAAATGTATGTAAACAAAGGCAAAGGGGCCAAAGAAGAGAAATCAGTTGAAGTCAAAATAAATAAGTATTAATAAAGGAAGTAATTGAGTTGACAGAAGATGAAATCTGGGGTAAAGGTAAAAGTGTTATCAGAGGAGACTAGTATGGATATCTCAGAAGAAAATAATCGTAAAAATAAGAGAAAGTGATGGAATGTTGAAGTAATGAGGAAGCTTGTGTGTGAGAGACTTGATTTTCTTGGTTAATTGAAAGAAAGGATCATCAACTAAGAGTGCTGGGATATGAGGAATTACCTGTTAGGGTGGAGTTTTGAAAGGTAGAGGAAAGGATTTGACTATGACAGAGGATGAAAGCCACGTTTCCCAATGTGATTTTAGGTAGTGCGTACCAAGTATTTATGTTAATAGATAAGTATTTCTTTTAAGGTGTGTTTTGAAAAATATAACCTGTACATTAAACCTCACGATTTTATGGACACTTATGATTAAGGTGATTCCAAAAAAAATATACTTATGCAGCTTAATTTCTTCTTACTTAAGTTTAATTTATACATAAGGCAAGTTAATTTAAAGAGAGATATTAGACAAACAGTTTTCCAGATTGTTTTTGGATATGGGAAAGAAAAACATGACTCAAGACCAGAAATAGGTTTGCAGAATTTGTACACACACAAAACAATTGTTTTGTCTAGTAGCATGAATACTTAGTTAAAATTAATCAAAAGATGACTCCATGGTAGGTACTTTGAGGACAGGGATGGTGTTTTTCTGTTCTTTGTGTTCTCTGCAGCCCAACTAACCACATGGCTATATTTAGTTCTCAATACATATTTGTTGAATTTAATTAAGAATGGTCTAGGACAATGGTATTTTTTGTTTATGTTAGCCACATCTAAGTAAAAAAGAAAGGACTTTCACTGTAAATAGAGGGTTAAATGTGGTATAAGCTAAATACATATCCCCTTCTTAAAGCCTGAACTTTGAGCTTTAGACAAGGGGATTGTAGTTTCTTGAGTTTGTTTGTGCCCTAATTGAATATAAATAAAAGTGAAGTTACCACCCAGAAATAATTGAATTGTTCGCTCATATTTCTCTTACCACATCTAATGCTCATCTCCTTGACAATGACTGCAAGTAGACACACTTGGCCTTCCTTTGAATGTGTCAGCTCTGTTGCACTACAGCTTATTGAGAGAGGAGGTGAAAGCTGAAGGTAATACTCTGTGAAAATCTTCGACTCACAAGTCTGGAAGAGCTGTGGACTGTGATGGAAACCTCATCCATGTAGTGAAAGAGATGTGATTTCTTGGCTGTTTCGCTTTATACGTATTCCAGGTCATGAGTGTTTGGAATTCAGAGATTAATTTGCACATCTGTTTAATTCCTCCTTTGATCTGTGGGCTGTTTCAGCTTTGACTTTACCTGCTAAGGTATTCTCTGTCTAAAACACATTATTTTCTAGAGTTTACTAAGTAGCAGTTAATTACTCAGTGATAACATTTTTGCAGGAGCTTGGCGTTGATGTTGGTTAGGAGTTAATTCTGAAATAGTCATGTTCTAGTGGGTTGATCAGACAGAATGTTATGTGTTATTTAAATATGCCTTGGACACTCTTCGACCTTGTAGAATTTTTTTTTTCCACCTTTTCTAAGGAGTGATCTAATTGCAATCTGTTGATAAAATAATAACTTCGGCTTCAGGGGCATTTTCAAATAGATTTTGGGTGGACAGGGCTTCTGCTGAGACCCATGCCAGCTTGGACTGGCATGTTCTCATGGACTGAAGTTGGGCTCTATTGCCTGCAGAGCCTGCTTGCTTCATATTCTGCCGTGGTTAAAGTAGATCTCATTCTGGCCTACCTGAACACCCAGTTACTTTCTCCAGCTTTCTTCAGTTTCCTTGAGTTCCTTGTTCCTTCATAAAGCTCAACTTTGCCCTCTCCCAAGCTGTTTCCACTTACTAGCTAGCTGTGTGACACTGGCCAAACCACCTTACTCTGCTCTCCAATCTATTCATTTGTTTAATCAAGCTTATTAGGGTAAATTTATAATACATTTAATAAACTGCACACTTTTAAAGTGCACAATTCCAAATTGAGTGTACAATTTTCACACCAAAGCTCTTTTTATCTCCACCTAAACTCAAAATTTAAAAGCAAAACTCCCTCCTGGGCTAAAGATGACCAAGGTATGTTTTCTGAAAAAAAATAAAAATAAAAATCTTTAAGTCATTCATCTTTGTCCTTCACAGTGCCTATGAGTTTTGAAGAAAGTAGGTGGGATTCTTCTCCACTTAAGAGATGGAATTCACAGAGGTCACATAACTGTAAGTGGCAGATCTGAGATTCAAACCCAGGCCTATTTTATCTCAAAGCTCATCTTATTCACTGCTCTACTATGTTTACTTTCCTCTTAGTGTTTATTCTGGTTAGGATGTTATTGTTAAAATGCATGCATTGTAACCAGGGACTTTATCCTTGTGTTTCTAGTGGGCTGTCTTCAGTCCAGGGGTTTGAGATTTGTCTATGTTTGTGAGGTTGGTAAAGCAGACTCAGTGTCTGGGTGTGTCCCTGAAGACAGCTATTTATGACAAGGGTAAACAATTCCAGTGTCCAGTAGACACCACCCACAAAACCACATTTGCATCATACTCATTATTCTGCTACCCTCAGACAAGTCAGAAAGGTAAAAACAAATTGTTACGGGGAAGAAGATGAAGGTGGGCTGGAGGACGGGAGCTGTGATGGCGTGTTGTTGTTCCTTGTTCTTGCCAGGTATTGTATTTATGGAGAGAGGATCAGGAAGTGTCAGTTTAGCTTTTAAAAGCAATGAAGGCCATGTTGGAGCCTGGATGAATAAGAGGTTTATTACTCTTGTTTTGTTTGACTTTTTTTTTTTTTTTTTTAAGAACAACCAAAATATCAAAGGAATTTCACATGCAAATCCCTAAGAATTTCTGATGGTCATGACAGAGGCATCTTTGCAATCGTGTGCAAGGAGCAAGTTCCAGATGGACTGTTGATAGACCTGGTTCAATTTCTGTCTCAGCCACTCATTTCTTTGGTTACTTTGGCCAAGTAACCAACTTTCCTGGGCCTTCATTTATTCATCTATAGAAGGAAGGAGTGGTAATTGTGATTTACAAGGCTCCCTTTTGTCTTCAGCTTAGAGATACCAGAGACCCTACTATGCCTACAGGTCCCAGTTATATTTGAATTTCAGATGAACAGTACATCTTTTCTATAAGCATGTCTTATACAATAAACAGTATTTTTTAGTGTAACCATGTCCCAAATATTACATAGTATATACTATACAAAAATTTTTTGTTGTTCATCTGAAATTCAAATTTTACTAGGCATTTTGTATCTTTATTTGCTAAATCTGGCAACCCTAATTTGGCTCGGAGTCATTGATTTAAAGATCATCATAGAGTTTAGAAGTAATAATAACAAATTGTGTATTTTCATAGCCAAATATTCCAGCATATAGCCACTGTATTTTCAAGAAAAGAAATTGTAGTGTCTTTACTGTAAAAGTAAAGGAGGGAAATCTCACACTCTCAAAGGTATTTCTAGAAAGTGATAGTCATAATTTCTATCCACAGTACAAAATTATAGTGATTCATTGCCTCATCCAGTCAATTCATTCCATATGAGTGCTGATTATGAACAAGGAATAATGATAAAAGTTATCTACACAGAGTCACCTATACTCCCATCAGTTCTCCAAGGTAGTTATTTTTTTTCCATTTTATAAATAAGAAAACCGAGGCTCAAAGAATATTTCAAGTTTCTAAGGTGTGGGAAAGGAAGGCAAAAATTTATCTGACTCATTCTATTAATATTTTCTTGCCTTTTTTCTTTACAATAAAGTATATTTTGAATTAAAATAATACAAATAGTGATATGCTGGATACAACCCAATGAGGAACCCAGAATCAGAAACTTTATATTTCTGTGTATTTTGTCAGAACACAAAGAGAGGAACTGGGATGGTTACGTTCCCCAGAATATGCTTCTCCCAGAGCAACACTATGCTCTGGTCCTAGGAAGGTCACACCATCTTTCCTTCACTTCCTCATCAGCAAAATAAGAGTTCAGCATTACATTCTTCACGTCTCTTCCAATTTCTAGTGAACTCTTGCTTCAGTCTCCAGGTCAAACACATCATATAAGAAATATTTACTGAATGTCACCTATGTGGTAGGCAGTGTGCCAGGGACTAGGGATCAAACAGTGAAAAGACATACCCACCTTTTTCCAGCTGTAATTTGCAGTTTTGCAAAGTGTCCCCACGGTGGTGGTTTGAGAGGCCCTACGGTTTAGGAGGTGATTGGGAAGTTAACGTTGCTAGAGTAGGTAGCCTATTTCTATTTCTGTTTTAAAATATATTATTTAAAGAAATGTTCACGTTAAAACAGAACAGTTTGGGAGCTGGCAGGTCATCCTGTGAGTGTGCAACAGTCAGTGGCTCTCAGCAGGACTGCATCACCAGGAGGTTTATTTCTTAAATGTGGATATGGTTTTATGAACTCTATAATGGTTTGAACCCTCTATGGCTTTAAATTATTTATATTTCTAGACAAGTTTTACTTAATTCAATGCTTCCCGTCCGTCCTCATATCAAAGCATAAACATAGAAAATGATTATTTTTGTATACACCAGGTTGAAAGTTTCAGTTCCTCTCACCGCTGTAAACTCTTCATAGCTCATTATGTACCATGGCATGTTGATGGGAGGCCCTGATTTAGTTAATTTATATTGCAATAGAGTGTTGCTTATAGAAAGGAGCACAGGGAAGTCTGTTATTAAAATCCTGTGTCAATGAGAATGAAAACAGAAACATTACTGTAGATTTACTACAAGAAGGTATTCCTTTGATCTGAAGAGAAGATTCATTTGATAAAGATTTTTTATGTGGAATATCAAACTATCACTAGTATTTTAAAAATCAGTATTAAAACCAGAAATCCTAATGATTTGGAACATTGGATATGGCTTTTTCTAGAAAGTAAAAATATTCACGAGCTTCCTATATTTTGAATGGCTAAAAATCATTTGCAAGTAACAATTTGAAACATCTCTTATTTAGAAACAAATGTGGAAATTATAAACATGAGCAGTTTTACTTTATTAACTATAAAAGATAGGAAGTCCCAAAATATATCACAAATGCTGTTTTGGTCTTATTTGATATATACCTAAATTTCAATCTATATTAAATATGTAATACTAAAATAACATGTTTAAATTTAGTATTATGCTTTTATTTCATAGTTATGTATAAATTGCAATGATCTATATATATAATTAAACTCTATAAAATCAGCTTTATAACACTTTCATAATTATTACACCTAAAATAAATTTTTTCTTAAAATTATTTTTTTCATTATGCCACCAAGAAATGACAAAATTATATACATATATAATGTGAAAATGGTAGGATATATATAAATGCAACTACATAACTAGCAAGTAATTCATTACATTGTTTTTTTGCCTACTGGCTGTGAGCTTCCTGAAGCCCATTCATCCTTTCATCTTGAGAATCCAGTGTGGTATCTGAGTAGGCTGCAGTCAAGAATTTGTGTAGGAATTATTTGAGAGTTACTTAAGAGAAGTTTTGTGTCTCTATGTTTGGTTGTTTATATAATTATTTCCATAGCTGTATTGATTATATGATAAAATATTCATTACATTGCTTATATGTTACAAAATGCAATATCAAAATGTACTTAGTACTAAGATGTACTAAGTAATATCTATTAATATTTACCAAGTATTTACGTACAAAATGTAATGTACTACAATGTTGTAGTTTGCCCTGTGACTAGAGATCCCCATGAGAGAAATTCATTTGACCTCTATAATACAGGCTCTAACTTTATCTCTATCCGTGGCTATGATGCTTACTTTCTTTGCTTAGCCAAAAGGCCAAGAAGTAATGCTATGTTTCTTTCTCAGTGTTCACTTATTTTTCTCCAGTGGAATTATTTATTTTGAATTGCCTTTAAATAGACCAGATTTAAAAATTATCCTGCAAAATTCTACCAGCTTGCTTTAGACACCCAAATATTATTGAGGTACTCAAATTTGGTATACAATAATTTTAAATTGAGGGCTATGATAGAGGTTTGTAATCCCTTTCCAAAGACTTTTTTAAAACTTGTCTAGACACATAATTATTTGAAACACAACAGGTGTACTTCTGTCAGGAACGTAACTTTCTCCTCCACACCACAGAGATTCTAGAGAATTTTTAATAAAATGGTTTTTTTCCTTTGAGGTTTATTTTCACTTAGAAATTTCTAGGGAATTATTAGGGATATCAGAAGACATGGATTTACTTTCTATCCTATTGATAGCAAGGCACTACGTTTCTGGGGTTACTTTTTAAATTTTGCTGTGAAAAAATAAAGAGTCTGAAAAAAGTGACTTCTGATATGTGCAAGCTTTTAATCAGTTCTTTCTCCTTACTGTACAATTCATTTGGTCTTTCTCAGAATCTCAGAATTAGAGATGATCTTAAGAATTATTTAGATCAGGCCAGGTGCAGTGGCTCACGCCTGTAATCCCAGCACTTTGGGAGGCCAAGGCTGGAAGATCACTTGAGGTCAGGAGTTTGAGACCAGCCTGGCCAACATGGTGAAACTCCATCTGTACTAAAAATACAAAAGTTAGCCAGGTGGTGGCAGGTGCCTGTAGTCCCAGCTACTTGGGAGGCTGAGGCAGGAGAATCGCTTGAACCCAGGAGGCAGAGTTTGCAGTGAGTAGAGATCGTGCCATTGCACTCTGGCCTGGGTGACAGAGCAAGACTCTTTCTCAAAAAAAAAAAAAAAATCTGGATCACATTTCTCATCATCAGCTTTCTTATAAGTGAGGGGGGGATTACATTAATGATCCAAGGCCACTTGCTCTAAATCCTATGGGAGTTTATGAGTAAACTATGCAAGGTAATATAATGATAGCATAATATGTGTATTTATACCCATATGCTTTTGGTTATATCATTGTATTTGTTCCTCATAAGAATAGTGAAATGTAGGCACCTCAGGTGATAGTAACCTAATTTTACTAATTACTATATTTACAATGTGGTAATAAAGGTTATAAATGGTAAAAGCAGCCCTGGAAGTACGTCTCTGAATTTCAGGTATGTTGCACTACACATGGCAATCTGGATTGTTCAAGATCAATTCTATTTGTGATTTGATTTCTTGTGGCTTTGGCCTTGGTCCATTTTGTTTTCTAATTTGGTTGTGTTAGGAATCCTGTGGCTATAAAGGTTTTCAACCTGCGAAATGCTTTGATTTACTTTCACCTCCCTAAACTCCAAATTCCTTGTATTTTAACAGGTATGTAAACATTTGTAAATATCGTAATGGGGGGATGTTTTATCATACGTAAGTCTTTAGAACTATATTGAATGTTCTCATTCCTTCATTAATTCAGCACATAGTTACTGAGTGTCTACTTTTGCTGAAACTGCTCTGGACCCTGCGATTATAGCAATAGACAAATGAGACAGAAGTCTCTGCCCTCAGAAAATTTACGATCTACTGAAAATGAAGTTGAAGTGAGAGTTTCATTTGAATAAGAATAAAGCAAAAGTGTCATGGTGAAAAAGTTTGACATGTGGATTATCCAGAAGTATGAGAGCCAAAATGAAAATAATAGTAGTAAGTTATGAATATTACTCTCTGCTCTACATTGTGTGCATGATCTCATTTCATTCTCACAACAACACTGTAAGGTATCTATCATTATTATTTTCATATTATAGATAAGGAAACTGAGGCTCAGAGGGACAAAAATGGCTCAAATTTAATCTAGCCTGATTAAAGTTTACACGCTTAATCCACTCCCTCTCTTTTGGTATACAGAGCTTAAAAATAATGAAAAGAGGAATTTATTCAACCAATATTTATTTTGTCCCTATCTTCAAAGCACTGTCCTTCAGGCATTGTAGGGAATAGATCAGTGATTAAGAAATGATTCCCATATTTCAGAAGGAATGTAGAAGTAAGAAGCATCAAAATCGGTTGAATCAATTTTTTCAGTAGAAAAGAATATTTTCTACCATGGGATAGGCACTATGCTACGTAAGGAATGATCTCTATCCTTGGGGGAAGTGTATCACTTCACTGAGGGAGACATCAATGCAGAGCAGATAATTTTCAGGGAGATACAAAACCAGAATACAGGTGGCCAGTTATTGGGTAGACAGTGTTGCAAAGATTCAAGTAAGAGAAGCTAATTTCCCAGAGCAATAGGAATATAAATACTGCACCTCAAGAGTTATTTATCCCTTAGTGTAATGTTAATCATTACAGATATATTAATTCCCGGCAAGTGTTCCTCGGAATTTCTTTCTCCTGCTGTTCTACTCAGCAGGCTAGATGAATTTCTTTGGCTAGTTTCCTAGGTAAAGTTTAAAAAAGACACAAGTCCTTGGACAAGAGCCAAAGTGCACATTGCCCATAAAAAATGCCCAGTTTCCTTTGGAGCAGTGTGACCCAGGAGCTTTCCGTTGTGTACCACTTTTTAATTCTTGGCTAAGCACACATTAGCCAACCCAAAAGTGAAGGTCAAATGATTTTTGTATGGTGATTTTAATTGTCTCAATACTAAAAGCTGTGGTGAAAAGCGCAATACAAAGTCAGGTGCAGTATTTCTTGGAGCAGAATGTTAAAACACGCCCATGTGTGTCCTTCTCACTACCTGCTTTGCAATCTTCACTTGTATCCCATTAATCTGGTATTCATGAGAGTGAGCTTTTCCCCAAATGTGAATTTTCCTTATCAATGAAACTTACTATCGATTTAACTCTTGTCTTAGAAATAGTTAAAACTGCTAGTTTCTACTTCCCCCACTTCTTGTAATAGAATATATTGGACATCTCAGCATCTTTTATTCAGACAGGTGGGTGCCATCAGAGGCAGTAATTGTTCCGGGCTAGAGGACTGTGGATCTTTCAAGAGCGATAGAGATTTAGGCCAATTTGCTCTTATACTAAGGGGCCCAGGACTGCTAGATTCTGCGGCTTTAATGTCAGGTTTTCTGGACTTTTTGATCTCCTTTCTCTTTGCAGATTCACTTTTTTTTGTGCTTACATCAGTTGAAAATCATTATGTTCCTACTTTCTTCACTTCATTCTCCTTCTGTCTCTCATCTGTTGATTTTAATATAAATGAGCTGTTAAATGAGCTGTCATTTTACTTAGGAGAATTTGTGGAGGTTTGTCCTATGTGCTTTCCTATATAAGAATGTATCTGTTAATTCCCCAAGATTACTCCTAATATGAAGTTTTTGCTGAAATAAATGTATATGTGCATAATTTTACATATTTTATTCCATTTTAATGGTTACAGGTATTTGTGTTTCTATTTCATGTTCACTCAGATTTAGTAATCTATGTTTTCTGGCTGGGTACAGGGGCTCATGCCTGTAATCCCAGCACTTTGGAAGGCGTGGAGGGCAGATCACCTGAGGTCAGGAGTTCAAGACCAGCTTCTTCAACAAGGTGAAACACCGTCACTACTAAAAATAAAAAATTAGCTGGGCATGGTGGTGGGTGCCTGTAATCCCAGTACGAGGGAGGCTGAGGCAGGGGCAGCAGCAGGAGAATCGCTTGAACCCGGGAGTGGAGGTTGCAGTGAGCCGAGATCGCGCCATTGCACTTCAGCCTAGGTGACAAGAATGAGACTCCATCTCAAAAAAAAAAAAAAAAAAGGTTTGTGATCTATATTTTCTATAAGAATTACTTCACTTACCTTTCCAAATTTGTAACATTAAGTTAATAATATTCTCATTTAAGATATTTGAGTTATACTCATTTGCTCTGTCTATTATTTTTGATGTTTTTAGGGTCTTCCTTATCAAACTTGCCATAGATTTCCTCATGTTATGTCTCTTTTCAACCTGGGTTTGATTTGTAGATTATTTCTCTTCTGTTGTTGTTTTTATAATAATGTATGGTTTTGTCTACATTGTTTCCTTTTGCATTCTTTGTATTTATCCTGCTCTTCTTCTATGTAAGATTTTAGTTTGTATGTTATTTACTTATTAATTTGCTGTCTTTTTTCTTAGTAATGTTTGTATGTATGTGTTTAAGGCTCTAATTTTTTTTAATACAAAATCTACATTTGGCAAGTTTTATTACACAAAGTTTTCATACTCTTGAGTCTTAGCTACATCGAATTTATATTATGTTTTCTTGGTAGCCCAGGGATCATTTATAATATTTTTTTTTAGTTTCCAAACATTCAGACAGGGAATATTTCGAACTTTTGTGTTACATGTATGTTGCAGGAGTGGGGAAGGAGGCAATTTCAGATTTTTATTGATTGTGGTCAGATAATGTTTCCTAAATGGTATTAGTCCTTTTAGATGTTTTGAGACCTATTTTGTGGTCTAGCAGGGCCATGTCTTTTTAAATGTTGTATGCATGGTTTCATTGAAATGTATTTTTATTTAATTCCTAGGTGCAGGAATCCATACATTTTCATGATGTTACTAATACAAATTATGTGGTTCAAGTATTTAATATCCTTAATTTTTTTGTCTACTTGATCTATTTATTACTGATTGAGACATGTAAAATCTCTCTCTGTCATAGTTAATTTTTCAACTTTTCTTAGTAATTATGCAGTATTGTATTTTATGTATTTTGAGACTCTGCTGTTGAGTATTTAGAGACTGTTTTCCTTTTCTGGTGAATGACTTATTTAATCATTATATAGTGATCACCACCCCCCCCCCAACAGTGGTTTTGCTTTAAAGCCCATTTTGTCCAATATTACATCAGTTTTCTTTTGTTACCATTTGCCTGGTACGTTCTTATTCACCTGTTTATTTTCAACCTTTCTGTGTTAATATTTTAGGAATCTTTTGTAAGTAAGATATAGTAGGACATATTCTAATTGAGAATTTTTGTCTTTTAACTAAAAAGTTTAATCCATTTATTCATTCATTCTGTTGCTAGCATTATTTTGATGCTCAAATTGTCCATGGTTTGGCTGGTGGGGGCTCCTTCAAGCAGACTTCTGTGTCCCTTTGATATATCCTCACTCTTTGAGCACTTCCTTGTTTTAAGAGCAATTTAGTCCAGTATCATCTTGTGTTTCCCTGCTCCAGGCCTGGAATCAACCAGTTTCCCAATAAAACCTGATTCCTTTTTAGTGTAGAATAGTATTTAGAGATGCTACGTAAGCTCATTGCTATTGGAGTGTTGCTTCTCCCAGGACTGCAGCCAACAGAGATGGCAAGTCTGCGTGTGTGTGTGTGTGTGTGTGTGTGTGTGTGTGTTTTACATCTACCTTTATTTTACACCAATTCCTCTAATTCGACTCCAGTATCATAGGGATCATTCAAGTTTTTTCCTTTCCATATTTCTAACTCTTTTTTCTAACGGTAAGAAATCTGGTTCTTGTTATAAATGAGCAATATAGTAATTATTTGATCAGTCTGTTATGTAACCAATTTCCTGTAAATGTGCTGCCCTGTCCCCTGTGTGGATGCCCTCCTGATCATTTTATGGCTTTAACACTCCTTGTGGACCTGTCAACTGCCTAATGTGTGAATATCCTGCTTACCCCTGTATTCCTTTACTATGTCTGATTACGCTTTCAGGCAACAACCTTTCTGATCCTACCAGTGTTCTCAGGATGCTGAACATCCCCCAGTGTGCATGCATGCTTTCCTATCCTCCCTGGGCTTCAACACTTTGTGCCAGACCATGATTGTAAATGGACGACCTCCTTACCCTGCCCAGGCTCTGGCTCCTCACAGCAGGGCCGCTTCCTTCACTGTCCTCACCCCTGTTAGACTCATGACACTCCTTGTTGATGAACCTCATTATGTGAGCTCCTTTCTCACTTGTTCCTGCTCCAATACCCAGTGCCATACAGCCCTGTATACATTATTCCTCTTCACCCTGCTTAGGGGCTGCAACTCACATGCGGTTGCCCCTCACATGCAGCTGCCCCCACATTGGACACCTCACCCACCATCCCCGGGCTCTGACTCCACACTGTCTTCCTCTCCTGATACCCTCCTCGTACTATTTGAACTCCAACACTCCACTCTTGCTCTGTTCTGTTAATACTCGATGGCTTTAGGAGTGAATTAGCAAAGAAGGGAAAAGGCTCTATCATTTTGGGAGCTTATATTAGATAAATATGGGGTCTTTTCACTTAGCGTTTATATCTCTTAACATCTCTGATTAGTCTTAATGTCTCTGAATTCTTTTTACTCAACATTTTCAGGGTTTTTTTAAAATGACTTCTTGCTGTATTCTGGGACATTTCCTGAAAATATTGAAGTTAATTATTCTCCCGTCACTTGAGTCTATTCTGACTTGTCCTTTTGAGATTTGTTATGTTTTAACGATTATGTTTTATTTCTAGAAGTAATATTTGTTTCTTTTAAAAGTCTACCTTTTTGTAGGCTTTTTTTCTTTGGGTTTTTAATTTCATCTGTTGTCTATTTATTGATTTATAATAATTTATTATATCTGTTCTTCTTTTGAAATATGTTTTAGATTGTTCACTTATTGTTAGTTCCTGGGGTACTAATCTTTCTGTTTGCTCATGGTTTATCTTGAATGTTTTGTAATTTTTTATTGTAAGATTATTTGCTACTGGGGCTACTTGTTTTACAGAAATCCCATTCACTCTTGGTAGCGAGAGTGTCTTTCAGAATGCCTTAAGTAAAACATTAAACAACTTTATTGAAGTGTAATTGACACACACAATATTTGTGTGTCTACATAAATGCATTTATAGTATAAAATTTCATTAAGTTTTGATATATGTATACACTCATGAAACCATTACCGTAATTAATGAACTTATCTACCACCTTCAAAAGTGTTCTTACTCCCCATTGTAATCTCACTCTTCTCTGTTCTTTCTTTCCCTGAGCAATCACCGACCTCTTTCTGCCAAACTGTTTTCCATTGTACATTCCCACCATCAATGTCTGAGTTCCGGTTGCTGTACATTCTTCTTAATACTTGTCATGGTCTTTTTTTTTCCCCCTGTCTTGCTCTGTAGCCCAGGCTGGAGTGCAGTGGCGCAATCTCAGCTCACTGCAACCTCCACCTCCTGGGTTCAAGCGATTTCCCCACCTCAGCCTCCCGAGGTGGGATTACCAGTGTGCGCCATCATGCCAGGCTAATTTTTGTATTTTTAGTAGAGAGGGAGTTTCGCCATGTTGGTCAGGCTGGTCCCGAACTCCTGGGCTCAAGTGCTCCACTCACCTCGGCTTCCCAAAGTGCTGTGATTACAGGCCTGAGACACTGTGCCTAGCCGTTAACATTTGCCATGGTCTGTGAAAAAAATTTAGATATTCAAATAGGTCTGTAGTGTTTCTCACAAGCCTCCAAATAGTATCATTGAACTGGAAACAATTTTGTATGTATAATTATTAATAAAAGTATTATGTATAATTCCAGAATCTCCATGTGAAGAAATCCTTTCTGGAATTATCTGTAATACTTTTTTTTTTTTAAACTCCCAACCCATTTGTACTTCAGGCTTGACAGATTTTTCTTGAGAGATTTGGAAATACACTTTCTTATCTTCCTGGGGTAGTTTTGCTGTTCCCCTTTCATTGAGCAGGGCCACTTCTGAGAGCTTTGCTTCCTATCCTTACATAGGGATTAATTAACATTGCAAACTCCTAGCCAAAAAAGACACATACTAATTTAGTTCCAATACTTATTGTATCGGTTTTCAGGTTTCTCTTAGTTTTTCACTGCTTGGGATTTTCTAGACTTATTTATAAGCTTGGTCATGAAGCAGCAACTTAAAAATAGGTATAATGCATTTTTCTCTTGTGTTTGAAGCAGAAGAAGGTCCATGTTCTGGTTACAATATTATTGAATCAGAACTCTCTGGTTAGCTCTGTTGTATGATTAATATGTATAATCCTGGCATTCAGAATTACAATGCTCAGAACATTTCCTATAGAAACTTTGGCCTCGTGGTGCCTGGATATGGCAGTTAGAATAATGCAAGTGTATCATAGACTAGATAGACTAACATATTGACCTAAGAAGTGAAAATGGGGAACTAGATACTGAATTCCAGACAATGGAACTACAAGGAAAATTTGTGTTCATAGTGTCAGTGCACACTCATGTTTATGTATATTTGTGTGTGTAGACATATATAATTGAACATTAGAAATACCATGTATCATAAGTTTTAAAAATTTATATTGGTATTTACCCTTTTGGTGGTTTAGCAACAGAAATCCTGTAGGACAGAAGGCTGTCATTTTCTTGACTTTCTCAAAGCAATATGGGAAGTATGCTTGGCCCTTTTCTCCTCTCTTTTTGATATTTTTAATGGGATTAAATATATAATGCTAAATTGCCTCCCAAAATTGTTTGTGTTTCAGGAAGGAATGACCATTTGGGGAGAATATTTAACTCAGTGTTTCACAAAATGTAATGCACACATCACTGAGTGATACTTTGGGTGGTCATAGGCAACATTTATTTATACTTACGTATTCATTTTAACCCTTGCAACTAACATATGAATGTAGTAATTTCGTAAAGATTATTGTTTAGGAAGATACCAAGTATAAAAATAGGTAAAATAAAAATTATTACTAAAATAGAATATGGCGGAAATCATGACAGTCATACATGAATCTTTGAAGACTAGGAAACGCTGTTTTTATGGAAAAGATTTATTTTTTTAATAACAAATTCACCAATTTCAGGTATTTATTACCTAGATAAGGTAGCATTTCTAGGGAGAGAGAGCTTGCAAAGCTGGCTTCAAATTATACCATGTAGACAGCTGTATGCTGCTTGAGAGACCCAGCAGGACTTCGTAGCAAGTTAGATGTAGCCATAGGAAGAGCTGGGTGTGAAGTAAATAGACTATTCCTTTCTTTCTCTTCATCGATAATAAGGAATTAGAAGATAATTCATTCTTGTTTGATGAATTAGCAGCATGCATGGTAATTTCAGTGTCTGATGACTACTTTCTCTTCTAACTGATGGGGAAGCACCCTTTTCCATAGCCCTGGGAGAACACGTCATTGAAGTTTGGGTCATCCTAAATCCGCTTTGTAATATTATCAGTTTCCTCAAATTTCAAAAAGGTGACCATGTATGCTTCTTTCATTCTTTGTATTTTCAGGATTCGCCCAAAATGAGGACTTCCCTGCAGGCAGTGGCACTCTGGGGACAGAAGGCCCCTCCCCACAGCATCACTGCCATCATGATCACTGATGACCAGCGAACAATTGTGACTGGAAGTCAAGAGGGTCAGCTCTGTCTGTGGAATCTCTCACATGAACTAAAGGTTAGTGAAAGCTACTGACACTGAAACAGACACCACTCACAAAATAGGCACAACTTGCATTTTCTGTCTGCAATGACAGTGGAAGATTTGCACGATTGTTAAAAAGATGCTTATTAAAGTAATAAATTGATTTTACTTCTGAATTTTGAGAAAATAAAGTATTATATGATAGAGCAAGATCATGTTTGAAAATTATATTATGAATATTGCTAATCTTAGCTACCAGCTAAGTGTTATCATCCTTTAAGCTATACTGAGTTTTACTATTTTATATCCTGAATTATATGTTTAAGTAACTGAACTACAGGCATGTAAGTATAATTCTAAAAATTATGGCTCATTAATCTAAACAAAGGGCACCCTTGAAAGCCACGATTAACTAAATGAGTAATATCTTAATTTTCTGGGTGTTTCTACTGGTTTGGCCTGCTTGCTATTCTTTTAGTCTCTGCCTGCCTGTGATTTTTACAGATCACATCAAAATGCTCTAAATCCAATTTACTATTGTCGTCCTTCTATTTCAGAACCTGACCTCACCTAGGATTTGCCCATTGATTAGCAATTAATTGTCCCTGTCTCAAGTCATAAACATTTAACATATCGGAATAGATATTTGCTTAACTCCAGCAGTCTCTAGACCCAATTTGAACATTTAAACTAATGATGTAGTTAAAGTATACTGCCCTCATTAAGAAGCCTTTTAAAGATCAAAGACTATTTTTAGCCTTTAAAGTTTGTCACTTTAAAACCTAAATTAACAATTAATTGTAATTCTATTTTATAGTGTAATTAATTAACATCTCCCATCACTGAACAGTTCTACTACAGGACTGCCAAGAACTGCATAGCAGACCAGCTCAGCTCAATGTTAATGAACGTTCTTGAGGAAGGATGGGTATTATTGCAACGGTTGTGCTTTAAAAATAGTGGCCCCCTTTGAAAATTAAAACATTAATTTTCTATTATAGTTTAAACTCCGACTTCTAAGTGACTAAAATGTCTTACTTATTTTCAGTGTTTAAGTGTATTATTTTCTGGGTGGAATAGTTGTGTAATAATATGTAGGTTACTATAAGCTTAAGAAATCTGGAATTCTAGCATCTTCATATTTATAAAGGCATTGCTAATATTTATTCAACATTTGTTTAGCATACATTTGTTGTTTGCATGCTGTAAATTGTGTGGTACGGTGGGTACTCATTCGTAAGTTCAAATGTAAATGATAAGACCTGGTGCTGACTGCCCAGGAAGTTACAATGCAGTACAGAAAAAATGGGCTACTGTGGGCACAGTTATGATATAAGGTACTGTAAGTAGGGAATGGTCTGCACTCCATATTCAGTGGAGAAGTTATGCCATGCATGTCTTAGGAGCAAGTCCTCTGCTTGGATTCAGAGTAGTGGTGCTTACGGGGGGCAGTTTTCCTCCCAAGAGACATCTGTTACTATCTATACACATTTTGGTTGTAACTATTGAAGGACGAGAGATACTGGTGGCATGTAGTGGGTGGAGCCGGAGATACTACAGATGTCATATAGTTCACATGACAATTCCTCACAATAAATAATTTTTCCATTCCAAATGCCAAGAGTGCTGATACAGAGAAATCCATGGATAGAGATATGGGCTGGGAATAGGAATTAGATTGGTGAGAGTGGAAGAAGCAAAGTTATTCTACATTAAGGAGACTGCCTGTGCTTAGAGGAAAGGGAGGAGCTGTCTGTTGCCTTAACCTAGATGTGGAAAAGGATCAAAGAGAGGTGAGTCCAGAGGGGAAGACGGGGACCTCGACCTGGAGAAGTTTAGATGACAAGTGAAGGAATTTATATTGAATTCTCGAGAGCTATTGAGGAGATTTAAGTTGGGGATGGGATCAGCTTTGTGTTTTTGAAATTCACTGTGAGGACATTGTGCAAAAGTTAATTACACAAAGGAGTTATTGCTTAGTATGAATGTGAGATACTCCATGTAAAGATTTTCCTGAACGTTTTCTATGGCTAACCATAGAGCCAGATTGAATAAACAGCATCTCTTATTTTCCCATGACTCTTGCCCCCACGTTGCAACTGATCAGCTATTAGTAGGAAAAACTCCAGACTGAAAAAAATCAAGGGCATTTTTCAGTTCTCAACAAATCCTCTTGTTATCCATAAGGTGGTCAAGTGAGTAGTTTAATGGGTTAATGCTTAGTGGTTTAATTTTATTTTTGTTTAAAAAGTGTGTATATAAAGGAATAATTTGGGTAGGGATAGAAAAAAAGGAGTCCTTGAGGACACAAGAGACTGTAAAAAAGGACATAACTATATGGGTGACTGAGTCACTGTAGGGCAGCATCTCAGGGAGAGGATGGTAGGAAGAAGAGAAGGAACTCAGGCATGGGAGGTTGTAAAGTGAACAGGGAGCCATTTATTTTCTCTTCGTATTAAATTTGGAAAGTTCTTTCCCCCTCCAAAAGTACATAGGTAAGAGAATACATCAGGTTCTGTGGTCTTAAACACTCGCTTGCCACCATGCAAAATGGAAAGACAAACCAGGGACACTTATTTGCGCTGTCATTAGGGAAACTACACAGGTACTTTTTGTTCTAGGCACAAATCCTCCTCCAAGTCTCTCGGAGTCCAGTGCGGGAGACAGATTTGTAAATAGGAAGTTGTAAGGCACTGAGACACTTTCCATCTCTCTGAATTTGACTATTCTACATACCTCCTGTACAGTGGAATCATACAGTATTAGTCTGTTTGTGATTGGCTTATTTTATTTAGTATAATGTCTTCAAGGTTCATTCATGCTGGAGCATATGACAGTATTTCCTTTCTTTTGAAGTTTGAATAATAGTCCACTGTATGTATATACCACATTTTCTTTATCTGTTCCTCTACAGATACATACATGGGTTGCTTCCACCTTTTGGCTGTTGTGAATGATGCTGCTATATACATGGGTGCACATGTAGCTGTATTCTTGCTTTCAACTATTGGGTACATCCTGAGAAGTGGAATTCCTGGTTCATATAGTAATTCTATTTTTGAAATTATTTTTAATTGACACATAATTGTACATATTTATGGTATGGTAATTCTATTGCAAATTTTTTGAGGCACTCCTATGGTGGCTGCACACTTTGCATTCCCACCTGCAGTGCACAGGGCAACCAGTTTCCCTATATCCTCACCAGTGCTAGTTACTTTTTTATTTTTATTTTTGTAATAGCCATTCTAATGGGTGTGAAGTGGTATCTTGTTATGGTTTTGAATGGAAAGCCTTTCTGAGAGTGAGGCTTGAGCTGAGTTCTAAAGAATGCACAGGAATTGAAGGTTAGTTTGCAGACACAGGGAATGACAAGTGTGTGTGAAAGACGTGAGCATTTTGCCTTAAGGGAACTGGTAAAAGTAGTTGAGTAGACCTGGAGCATACATAGTGAATTAGAGGTGACAGGCTCATCTGGAAAGGACAGGATGGGTCCAGCATGGAATCCCACAGGTTGAAGGGTTTATAAGTTTTGTTTTATTTTTTCACTAGATAGAGCTAACAGCACAAGATAAGTAAAAGCAGTGGTGATTTTGAGGGCTTTAGAGGATATTTTATGTGAGAAGATGGCATAATACTATTCAATTGTATCTGGGTTTTAGAAGATCACTTGCTAGCAATGTGAAGGGCATATTGGAGAAAGGGGGAGATGACATCAGGGACAGGGACTATGGCTGTCAGACTTCTACTGTAATTTATTCAAGAAAGGTTTTGAGGATAAACCAAATCAGTGGCAGTGAGGATGAAGAGGAGATGAAAACTGGAAAGACATTAAGAAGAGAGAATGGACAGAACTGAGAAACTGATTGGATGTATGGTAAGGGAGCAGGAACAGCCAAGGATCTTTCCCAGATTTGGGGTTTGGGAGCTGGGTGGGACTGGTAGAATGATGGTATTATTCATTTGCATATGGGATAAAAGGGATTGGAGAATAGGAATGGGGAGGGAAAAAGGTGGTGTAAATTCTGCATATCTCAGAGTGCCCAAGTATTCAACAGGGGATTGAAGATGTGCCTCAGTCTTTCCTTGACCATGTGCAGTGGGATGGCAGGGTGCAGGGGAGCTAGAGAATAAGTGTCTCCCTCTCTTGGGCTTCTCACTGCATGCCTAGGTTATACATTCTGTCTTCGAGTCCAAAGTCTGACTCCCATAGCCCTCTAGTTTCCCCAAAATTTTGTAAAGTCTACCAGTGAGGAGCTTCTCCAATCCCATGCCAGCAAATTCCTTACTTGGGTTTTCTGGTATTGATTGCTGGTTTTCTTCACACCTTTAAGCGTAGAGAAAGGTGAGGTGAGTATCCTCTCAGATAGACTCCCTTAGTATTGCTATGTTCTGCTCTTCTGCCTGTCTAACACTCAGAAGGAAACAACAAAATGAAGAAGAGCAATGTGTGGAGAAAAAGAGTGGAGATCTGAGTCAAGTGCCAGCCCTGATATTTACCAACTCTGTGATGTTGGGCAAAGGACTTACATTCTTTGAGCTTCAATTTCCTCACCTGTGAAATGGGGATTTAAACACTGCCCTGTGACTGTGTTTTTGTCTGGAATACGGGAGATGTTCACTGATGTGGTTTTGGCTGTGTCCCCATCCAAATCTCATCTTGAATTGTATCTCCCACAATTCCCACATGTTGTGGGAAGAACCCAGTGGTTGATAATGGAATGATGATGCTGTTGAGTTAGTCTCACAAGATCTGATGGTTTTAAATAGGGGAGTTTCCCTACCCAACCTCTCTCTTTTCCTGCTGCCATCCAGGTAAGATGTGATTTGCTCCTCCTTGCCTTCCACCATGATCAGGAGGCCTCCCCAGCCATATAGAACTGTAAGTCCATTAAACTTCTTTCTTTTGTAAATTGCCCAGTCTCAGGTATGTCTTTATCAGCAGTGTGAAAACAGACTAATACATTCATCAAGTTGTGTGTTCTTCTCAGTCTCCCACTGTGCTGTTGGAAGTACCTGGAGGTGAGGGTGGTGGTCAGGAGAAACCAATGCTTCATAAAAGTAGAGCTAATGGACAATAGGAAAGGTCTCCTGGATTTCATCATGGCAATGACTAAGTGTGATTGTAGAATTTTTAAATTTTGTTATTCTTCATGGCAGTTCTACAACATGGTAAATGAGGAAATTTTAGTGAACTGTCTTAGCTTATTCAAATATATATGGGGATTTAGTAGTAGAATGAGGACCTTATATGAAAGGCCATGATATTCTGTTCTGATGTTTTGTCCATGGTAGATTTTCTCTGGATGAGGGAATATCCTTGATGTTCCCCCTTTACTGCTTAATTTGGCTTTTAATAGCCTGGAAAGGCATTAAATGCCCAGGGATAGGCACCCGTGAGCGTGATGACAGGGAGAGATGGTACGTTGTTCTCTGAGATGGAACCTTCTGGACTTCTCAGGTAAAAGGTAGAGTGAACTTGAATTGTGCAGGATTCTAATCAACCACAAAACACTTCTTGTAACACTAAAAAGTTAATCTGACAACAGACCTTTTAAGAGGGAAATATCTCTGATTATGATAGAAATGATATAAAGGCAGAGAACAATTATGTCATGAAATAATTTGTCCTTATAATATGGATGAGTTATCATCTATGTATGTTTGTATAGTTCAGAAAAGACATAATTCATGTTAATTCATTTGGAAAATAGATTTTTATTACCCACAAGACATTTGGTAGCTATTCAAATTCAATTTTTGATCTTTTTATTTTTTTGAGACAGAGTCTCACTCTGTCGCCCAGGCTGGCGTGCAGTGATGAGACCCACTACACCCAGCTAATTTTTGTATTTTTAATAGAGATGGGATTTCACTATGTTGGCTAGGCTGGTCTCGAATGTCTGACCTCAAGTGATCCACCTGCCTCAGCCTCCCAAAAGTGCTGGGATTACAGGTATGAGCCACCGACCGCACTGGGCCAATGTTTGGTTTATTAGTGACAACTCCTTCTCCATCTGAGGAGATCTTACATGTTTTCTGTTTTGTAATTTAATTTTTGTCATCTTGTTTTACAAAATAACGAAGAATTTACTTCTTTCACACTTGAGATAGTGGGGGAATTAGCCCTCTGTGCCATATTTTTTAAATTTTCATGTAGGAGAAAAACACTGGATGTTTGTTTTTTCTTGAGATGGGATCTCACTCTGTCAACCAGGCTGGAGTGTGGTGGCATGAGCTCAGCTTTCTGCAGCCTTGACCGTCAGAGCTCAAGTGATTCTCCCACCTTAGCCTCCTTAGTAGCTGGGATCACAGGTGTGTGCCACCATGCCCAGCTAGTTTTTTTTTTTATTATTTGTAGAGATGAGGTCTCACTACGTTGCCCAGGCTGGTCCTGAATTTCTGGACTCAAATGATCCTCTTGCCTCTGCCTGCCAAGGTGCTGAGATTATAAACATGAACCACCATGCTTGGCCAGCATTGGTATTTTAAAGAATCATTTTAGTTAAAATTTTGTTTTTAATGTAGAAAGGTAAATTTTAGTATTCCTGATGCAGGAACATAAATAAGATCTTTTTAAAAAGTATTTCAATAGACTATTTTTGAAAGCAGTTTTAGATTTAAAGCAAAATTGGCTGGAAGGTACAGGGAGTTTCTATACATACCTGATCAGCCCTGCCCCACTCCCAACACACATGTACACACAGACTCCTTCACCATTAATATCCCACACTAGAGCAGTGTATATATTTTACAACCAGTTAACCTACATATAATCAAGTATTGGTTCACTCTTGGTATTGTACATTCTTTGAGTTTTGACAAATGTATAATGACATGTATCTTTTTTTTTTTTCCCCTTGAGATGGACTTTCACTTTGTCGCCCAGGCTGTAGTGCAGTGGCGCAATCTCGGCTCACTGCAACCTCCACCTCCCAGGTTCAAGCAGATATACTGCCTCAGCCTCCCAAGTAGCTGGGATTAAGGCCCATACTACCACTCCTGGCTAATTTTTATATTTTTAATAGATATGAGGTTCGTCCTGATAGCCAGGCTTATGTATCCATTATTATAGTATCGTACAGAATAGTTTCATTGCCCTAAAAATTCTCTGTGCCCCATCTGTTTATCTCCTGCTCCCCACAAACCCCTGACAACCACTAATGTTTTTATTGTTTGCTAAGTTTTGCCTTTTCCACAATGTCATATAGTTAGAATCATAAAACCTTTTCAGATGGGCTTATTTCATTTAGTAATAGACATCAACGGTTTTTCCATGTCTTTTCATGGTTTGATAGCTCATTTCTTTTTAGTGCTGAATAATATTTCATTGTATAGATGTACCATAATTTATCTGTTTGCCACTTGAAGGGTATCTTGGTTGCTATCACATTTTGGCAATTATGTATAAAGCTACTGTAAATATTTGTGTATAGATTTTTGTGTGGGCGCAACTTTTCAACTTTATTTGGATAAATGTCAATGAGCGTGATTGAGGTGTTGTGTGGTAAAAATATGTTTAGTTTTATATGAAACTACTGAACTCTTTTCCAAAGTGGCTGTCCTGTTTCACATTCTCACCAGCAATGAGTGAGAATTCCTGTTGCTCCACATCCCAGCCAGCATTTGATATTGCCAGTGTTCTGGATTTTGGCCATTTTGATAGGTGTGCTGTGGTTTCTCATTGTTTTTTAATTTGCACTTCTGCTATGACATATGATATGGAGCATATTTTTATATGGTCACTTGCCGTCTGTATGTTTTCTTTGGTGAGGTGTCTGCTCAGATGTTTTGACAATATTTTAATCAGGTTTTTAACTTTCTTATTGTTGAATTTTAAGAGTTCTTTGTGTATTTTGGATAATAGTCCTTTATCAGGTACGACTTTTGAAAATATTTCTCTCAGTCTGTGGCTTTTCTTATTTTATTGATCTTTTCTTATTTTTTAATATAAATAAGAAAGGTGTTTTAATTTTAGAAATTTTAGGTAATATAGATAATTTAGAAGTGAAAATTGATGCCTAAAGTTTTCTCCGTGGTAACTGGTCTGATATTTAGTCTATGACTAAAGGAATTTTAGTCATTTGTATATTAACTTTATTGAGCTGTAATTAACTGGTAACATTACATAGGTTTAAGGTATACAGAGTGATGATTTGATATGTGAATACATTGTGAAATGATTACCACAGTTGATGTGTTTTGGCTCTGTGTCCCCACCCAAATCTCACGTTGAATTGTAATCCCCACATGTTGGGGGAGGGACCTGGTAGGAGGTGATTGGATCATGGGGACGATTTTCTGCATGCTGTTCTTGCAATAGTGAGTGAGTACTCATGAGATCCTATGGTTTAAAAGTGGGTGGCACTTCTCCTGTCACTCTTTCTCTCTCCTGCTCTGCCATGATGAGACGTACTTGCTTTTCCTTCACCTTCCACCATGATTGTAAGTGTCCCGAGGTCTCTCAGTCATGCTTCCTGTTAAGCCTGTGGAACTGTGAGTCAATTAAATCTCTTTTCTTCATGAATTACCCAGTCTCAGGTAGTTCTTTATAGCAGTATGAGAATGGACTAATACAACAATCCAATTAATTAACACATCTCTCACCTCACATAATCATTTTTTTATGTGCGTGGCAAGAACTCTTAAGACCTACTCTCTTAGCAAATCTGAAGTATACCATACAGTATTAACTGTAGTCACCATGCGTACATTAGATCCCAAAACTTATACATCTTATGTATAATTCAATGTTTGTACCCTTTGAGCAACATTACTTCATTCTTCCCTCTCCCCCAGCCATTAGCAGCCACTAATTCTATTTCTATGAGTTTGGCTTTTTAGATTCTATATAGAAGTGAGATCATATAGCATTTGTCTTTCTGTGTCTGGATTATTTTATTTAGCATCATGTCCTCTAAGTCCATTCATGTTGTCAGAAATGGCAGGATTTTTTTCTCTTTTTTTTTTGGCTGAATACTATTCCATTGTGTATACAATCGGCCCTTCGTGTCCATGGCTTCTGCATCCATGGATTCAACCAACTGTGGATCGAAAACTTGGAAAAAGAAAAGAGGATTGCATCTATACTAAACATGTATAGACTTTTTCCCTTGTCATTATTCCCTAAACGATATAGTATAAAAGCAATTTACATAGCATTTATATTGTGTTAGGTATTATAAGTAATCTAGAGCTAATTTAAAGGATATGAAAGATGTTCATAGGCTATGTGCCAATACTATGCCATTTTATATTGCACACTTGCACATCCTAGGATTTCGGTACCTGTGTGGTGGGGCATAGGGTGGGGGGCAGTGGTGTCCTGGAACCAGTCCCCCATGGATAATGAGGGATGACTGTATGTGACACGTTTTATTTATCTTTGCATCCGTTGATGGACACTTAGATTGTTTCCGTATTTTGGCTGCTGTGAGTAATGCTCCAATGAACATGGGGGTACAGATACCTCTCTGAGATACTGGTTTCATACCCTTTGGATATATACCTAGAAGTGGGAATCCTGAGTCATGTGTAAGTTCTATTTTTATTTTTATTGAGGGACCTCTATACTGTTTTTAAAAATAGCTGCACCAATTTACATTCCTATCACTGTATAGGGTATTATGGTGGTTTCAAAAAGGGTAATATTTTCTCTTGTATTATTTTGTAAAGTTATTTTGAATTCTGAACTCTGTATTAATGTGCTACTATTACTGAGGGGACATTATGTTCATAGGAAGCATCAACACAGACTTATTTGTATTCACAACCTAGCTGTTGTAAGACAGGTCTAGCAGTCATGGAGGTTTCATGATGGACACCAAACCAAAACAAACAAAACCTGTCTACAACACAGTTCCTCTACCTAGGAGTTTATTAGTCTGTGGATGTTGATATTCCATATATCAGGTTTCTGGAAACTTGTATACAGCAAAAACATAACAGAATTTCCTAATCAGAATTGTGAATACTATCTTGTTGTGTTTTTCTTCTTCAAACCATTTACAATTATTTAAAAGCTCACTCTCATTATTTTCAGATTTCAGCAAAAGAACTCCTATTTGGTCATTCAGCTTCAGTGACATGTTTGGCAAGAGCAAGGGACTTCTCTAAACAGCCCTACATTGTTAGTGCTGCTGAAAATGGGTAGGTATGGTGTGTAAACTTTGTCCCCTTCTCCATGTCCTTCCCTTTTTAAACACTACAGTGGAGTACAATTTTAGTGCTGAAGGAAACTTTTGTGATCCGTATGTGCCTCTCACATATAGGAACATTTAGATCTTGAAAGTTTGAATAACTTGTGTGATGTCCCAAGGAATGTAATCAGTATTATGAACCCTCACTCAATACTCTTGTTGCTGGATTGGGACCAAGATAAGCATCTCAACATGTGTATCAGAACTTGTAGCACTCTTACTGGGTAAAGGTTAGTGACTAATGCCTAGTTTTGTAGAATCAGCAATGAAAAAGTCTAGGTGTCTGTCTTTTCTCATGTCGTAACACACTTTGAGCTCTTAAGCAAACCCATCCAAGCTTTCATAGTTCTACAAAACAATTTAATAGTTACAGTCTTCATGTTGTACCCTTGTCTGATGCTATTATGAAACTAACAGGCCAGGCACGGTGGCTCATGCCTGTAATCCCAGCACTTTCGGAGGCTGAGGCATGTGGATCACCTGAGGTCAGGAGTTTGAGACCAGCCTGGCCAGCATGACGAAACCCTGACTCTATTAAAAATAGAAAAATTGGCCTGGGCATGGTGGTGCATGCCTGTAATCCCAGCTACTCGGGAGGCTGAGGCGGGAGAATTGCTTTAACCCGGGAGGCAGAGGTTGCAGTGAGCCGAGATGGCACCCCTGCATTCCAGCCTGGGCGACAATCTCAAAAAAAAATAAATAATAAATAAATAAATAAATAAATAAATAAATAAAAATTTAAAATAAAAATAAATAAATCTAACAGGAGAGGACTCAGTTATCAGTAGAATGGTGGCAGAGAGATGGAAAAGGAACATAGCCAGTGATTTGGGTGCAGTTTCATGGGAGCGAAGCTTGCCCTCATGAAATAGGACTTACCTGTAGGAAAAAGCCCCACTGATGGAAGAAATACTATGAGCTAGGCTCCTGATGAGTTATTTGCCAAAATACACTCAGGAATGTGGTATCAATTCAGTATGCATTTGTTAATAAGGGATTGGGTTGCTAGTTGAAACAAGATAAGCCTCTCTTTGTTTTTAATCCAAAGAGAAATTATACGCTTCTGAATTCTGAAAACCAAAAGTATAACGAGGAATCAAGGTCCAGCTTGTATAAACAGAATAGTTTAATATGTTGGCTAGTTGAACAGATATCAAAGAGATACCTATTTTCATAGCTTATAGTAAATCATTAATTGTAATATTTAGAGGGATTGAACTTTGGCTAAGTCTAAAGTGAAATGTCCTAATACATTCCTTTTTTAACCTTTGCCTGTAGCTTGCAGGACTGCCACAAAGTCTGCTACACATGCTGAGATATTTATTCCCAATCTAGAGAATTTTGGGGATGGTTAATTTTTTTTCTGGGGCTGCATGAAAAATTGAGAAATACGTAACAGCTAACTGAGAAAAAGATCTGAAAAGTTACTGAGTTTCACCGTCAGATATTTGCCCATAGTGATATCACTCCAAAAGAGAAACTAGGGGGTTAATGGAGATATTTTTGATGAAAGTTGAATTCAGCTGTATGAGCCCTGTAAATATTGTTAAAGAGCCCAGGAGTCTAGCTTCAGTCTAACTAGCTGTCCTCCTTCGCCAAGCTGATGTGAATTTTCTAGAACTTTGTTCTTTTGAGGTTTCTAAATCTTATGCTGTGTCTATAAGATACTTTTAAATGAAGGCAGTATCTACGTTTCAGCTACTGTGTACTTGGCAAGTCTTAACTTTATTCACTGGAAATTATTACTCCTACTAGGCTTGCCCCATTATTTTCCGAACAACAATGCATTTTTAGATTTGAGAAGTCCCAGATATTGGCTATGGACTTAGCATTTTTGCCTTCATGGTGACCAGAGGGGACCCAGAGTTGCTTTATGGCTCAGTGTTTAATAATTTTCCCAAATTATTATTTTATTTGTAGGCATACATCCTCAGATTCAGTAATCACAGAAAATTCTAGAATAATGAAAATAAACCATTGGAGATCTGATGTTAAAACAACAGAATGCCAAAGGAAAAGAGAAGATCCTGTAGGTAGACAGTGAGAAAAAGCAGATTATTTACCAAGATATGTTAATTAAGCAGAGAGCTGACTTCTCAACAGTAATGACAGCAGTGAAATCCCTTCAAAAAGTGGACAGAAAATATCTGTTCGCTTGGAGTTGTATATCCAACAAAAATACTTTTGAAAAATTGGGGCAAAATAATAAAACTTCAGACAAACAAAAACTAAAGGTGCTCACTATGCCAACAGAGTCTGGATAAGTATAATAACACATTTCTAAATGATGTTCTTTAGTAAGAAAAACAATGATTTGAGAAGGAAGATTTGAGATGGAAGAAGGAATATTGAACAAAAACCCGCAAAGTTGTGGAGACTTTATAAGATATAATGATATTTATATACACCCACTCACACATACGCGATTCTGGTCAACAATAGCATATAATAATATAGTAATAAGATCCCACACATTCTGGTGTTCTAGAGGTGAGTAAAGATGTTGATTAACTTTAGACCTTAAGCTATATTTATATATTTACATTTCAAGTATTGTTTAGTAGCTACAAAAACAATAGACAAAAGAAATAAAAAATAAAAGAAAGTGTATGTAACTTTCAATTTAAAAAAGAAAACATGTTGTTTAATTTGAAGAAAACAATTTTTTTTAAATGGGACAAATAGCACAAAATAAGCTAGTTGAATAAATCTGACTAAAACAGTCATTCCAATTACATATTATCATTTGTATACTAATCAAAATAAGGTTGGTATAACTGTATTAATATTTTATATATAGAGAGAGTTAATAAAATTTTAAGGCAAAAAGCCTTGGCACTGATAGAAAGGTTTATTACTTACTAATGGAAGTATTAGTCACTAGCAAGAGATGAGCCCAGAGAAGTAGGGCACCAGGACTTGGAGGCTGCTAGGTGAGTGCTTCTCAATCCTGAGCATGCACCAGAATCAGCTGCAGAGTTTGTTTAATTACAGATTTCTGGGCGGATTTAGTAGATCTGGGCTGGGGTCTAGTAACTTGTATTTCCAAAGCATTCCTAGACAATGCTGATACTGCTGGCCCAGAGCTCATATTTGGAGTAGCAAGTACCCACATCTGGGGCAGTAAGAGAAAATGTTGGGTCAAGAATTATGGGAAATTTATTAGTAATTATATCATTCATTGTGATAGTGAACCAAAGAGGGAAGATGCTATGCTTCGTTTTGAACGTGAAAGTCATACAGATGGAGATGTCTAAAAGCTATTTGCATATAGAAATATAGAGCTTAAGTAAACAGGTCTGGGCTTCCAATAGCATAATAACAGTACCCAAAGCCAGGGGAGTAGATAACTTACCCAGAAAGAGAGTGAAATGTAAGGATGTAAGAAAGTATAAGACAAATATCTAGGGAAAACCAGCACTTAAGAAGCAGACAGAGGAAGAAGAGGAGGCTGAGAATGCCAAAGAAAACAATGAAAGTATAATAAAAGACAAGGGAAAAGAGTTTGAAAAATGTAATAGACTTCCAATGCAAGATGGCAAAGCAAGCATTCATGTTTATCTCCTGTCCTTCTACACACTTCATTAAAGTTTGAGCAAAACTATAGTGTTACAAGCACACAAATATGAAAAATAAGAATGAGGTCAAGAGAAAATAATATATTTCCAAAAGATATAAAGTGTGTGGAATAATAGTGACTGATATATTTATCCATGGAATAAATTTTTACTGAGGTGCTGAGGAGGGGATGTAAAATTGAATATGACCAAAAAATGCCCCTTTTCAAGGAATTTGTAGTAAGAATATAACAGTTTTCTAATGTTATGTGTTGTAGACACTTTCATCTGTTTTCTTTTCATTGAAATAAGAATTTGAGAATTTTTAAGCTTCTAAAAATTCTTAAGATTTTTACAATTTTTAAAAATTATTAAAATTTTTTAAGATTTTAAGAATTCTTAAATTTTTTTATAATAGAAGGTGATTTTTGCTATGTATGAACTTAGGTGAACAGTTTCAGAAAATGGAAAGAATATACTTTTTAATAGTTCAATTTCATGTCTTAGTTTGACATATGTAACTTACATGGTTCCAGGTAAGATGTCAGCATTCCATTTGATATACCACAAATTTACTTTCTTTTATTAAACAAAATTGACAGGCAAAGAGCAAATGTTTTCTTTGTGATATATTTTCATTTTATTTTCAGACTTAATATAGAAAACAAAATGATAAGCAAATAAATAGGGAAAGCAAAGGGATCCAAGATGGTTTAAATACATTAATATTTTCAAAGGAACTTTTACCGGTATCCAGGTTCCAATCCTGGGAAAATGTGAATTAATTAGCCTCATTTGATATCTTGCATGGTCAGCCATCAGTATTTTTGAAAGTTCTCAAATAAGTCTAATGTGTAGCTAGAATTTAGAGCTACTGGTTTAGAAATAGACTAGAAACAAGTCAACTGACCGTGCTTTTCAAAACCACACATGCCAGGATCTCAACACAGAGTCGTGGAATTAGAATCTCTGAAGGTAATATTTGGAATAGTATCAGGTGGTTGTTGATGCATAGCTAGAGTCAAAACCCTGTTAATAAGCTCAAATCCCTTAAAGAGCTAAAATTTTATAATGTTGACTGCTTAAGGTTCAATTATTTTACCTTTGAGATATATTTCTTGATTTTATAGATGCATTATTAGTTTGTTTACCTTTGAGATATATTATTTCAATATCTACCTTCTTCCCAATCTTATTTTTTAGTAGGTACACACAGACACACACACACACAGATGTTTTTCCTCCTGTTTTATAGAATTATATGTCTTTTCAGGTTACCTCAAATCTTTTTGGAAAGAGGTTGGATATAAACAGAGGGAAAATACTATGAATATATAGCGTCTATTTCTGGAATATGATTTCTGAACCTCAGTGCTAATGGCATTTAGGAACAGATAATTCTTTGTCATGGGGGACTGTTGTATGCATTGTAGGATATTTGGCAGCATCCCTTGCCTCTTCCCACTAGATGCCAGTAGTGTGTTCCTAGTTGTAACAACCAAAAATATCTCAAAATATTACTGAGTGTCCTTGGAATGTAGGCGGAATAGGGGGAAGCAAAATCGCCCCAGTTTAAGAAGCACTAATTTAGAAGATTGAGTTCCAGTGTTTGGTTAGGAAAACAAAAAAACCTGCAAATCACCAAATACATACAGTTGTTGACATTATTAGTCTATATATTTTGTTTCTTAATATAATAGCGGTATCTCCTTTAAGGCCTATAAAACTTTTGTGTTATAGAACATGGAAAATTTTGCTTATGTGTTAAAACTCTCAAGACTGAAGAATATTACCAAACAATTCTGAAACAGTCATTCTGATTTTTGGGAAGTCATATAAACTACCCTATGCTGGGTGTACTTTGTAACTGTATTTTAAAACTGTGTCTTTGTAATATGTAAACCAAGTAAGAGTTTTCAAAATAATAATATTTTTCTAAATATTAGGTGGCAAGGATGATTTCAGGATTTCAAATCAGGAGAAGCAGAGATACACTGTTATCAATGATAGACCAAATGTAGCCTCTTGGTGGCACTGTTTGTTTTTACAAAAATGATACATTGGCCTCAGAAGATGCAGCACTTGATGCATTATGATTTTCAGAATATGTAGTTTAAGTTCAGTGAAATAAAGCATTTTCAAGAGGATACAGTTTCCACTGAAAGAATGTTGTACTGTCACTAACAGGCTGTGATAGCTGTATCTCCACAATTTGTTGTAGGCCCGGTTGTCTCTAAAGTAAGGTTTGCAGGCTGGCAGCAGGGTGTAATTACCCAAACAAAAAGATACAGATACAGTATGTCATCCCTGCTAATGACCACAACATTTTCTTGCCCAGTAATCTGTAACAAAAAGCCACATAAATGATCAGGCTGCACTTAAGTGCAGCACTAGAGAAAAACTTGGTGGCGCAAAAATTATTCCAGACAATTGAGTGGAAATGACAGAGAATAATACAAAGTTATTTCTGCTAGGGAGATGTGTGTTTGGAATGTCACCAGTGGACAGTGCGTGGAGAAGGCTACGCTTCCTTACAGGCACACTGCAATCTGTGTAAGTACGCTCACTTCCTTCAGGGCATTTCTTGATTCTGCAACTTGTTTAGGGCATTTGCAAATACACTTCTAAAGAAACATCTTTGGAGAATATTCTTTGCTTGAATTTTTATTTTGTCATGAGGGTCAAATATCACCAGTTATCATCTGCTATTTTGGCATTTTGCTTTCCCAAAAGATATTATTCAAGCAGATTTTTTCCCCTGATTCTTTCATTTTTGTGTCTTTCTAATAGATTTGAAAGACAATTTCCATATATAGCCTTAGTGCCACAAAATATACAGATACTTGTACATGTGTAAAAATTCAGTTTTAATGATGTGCTGTCTTATAAAGAACAAACAGTTTTTTTCTCCCTCGTTTCCAATTTTAACCCTTATGTTTTGGTAGATAGGTTCTTAATTTCTATACATATAATTTTTATAATCACTTCCCAGTCTTTAAGGCAAATCTTGACCTTTAGTAGATGGTTTCCAAGCATATGTCGTGTGGTTGCATGATTCCAATGGTGCTGACCACGTTTTTAAATGTTTTACACTTTTAGTGTTGATGATGGGCATTTCAGCATTCACAAACTTCTCCCCTTTTTTTTCTGGGAATAAAACCCTGCACAGAGAGAGCTGGTTAAAAGTAGAATGCTTTACTTGATCTTTAATAAAATATTTCCACAACTTATTTGGCATAATAATCCTCAAATGTCCTTCAAACACTTTCTTTTTAACATACAGCATTGTTGCTACGGTAAGGAACTTGGGTTTTGTTGTTGCTATTAATTATTTTTCTTTAAGAGACAGGGTCTCGCTGTGTCACCCGGGCTGAAGTGCGGTAGTGCTAACGACAGCCTCAAATTCCTGGCCTCAAGTGATCTTCCCACCATAGCCTCCCAAAGCACTGGGATTATAGGCATGAACCACTGTGCTTGGCCTTGTTGTTGTTTAGTTCCAAGTTGCACTCCAGAAATAATTCAGTTATGAGCTTTCCATGATTTAGAATAAAATTACTTCTTCCAAGGGATCTCTCTTTCTCCAGAAAAATCGTGAGATGCAAATGAGACTAAAGTGCCAATAGGAGTTTGGAATAACTGAACTAAGAGAAATTTTAGTTGCTGTTCAATTCAATATCTTAATTGATCATATGCTAAAACTAAGGTCTAGAGAAATCTTCAATGTAGCCAAATTATGTTAATTTCTAGTGATAATTAAATGTTTGCTTTGATTTCCATATGCATAGTATTACCACTGCTCATTCCGGATGACAGGAGAAGGCTGGCTTCTTTGTTGTGGAGAATATCAAGATGTCCTTATAATTGATGCCAAAACTTTGGCTGTTGTTCACAGTTTTAGATCATCTCAGTTTCCCGACTGGATCAACTGCATGTGCATTGTTCACTCCATGAGAATTCAAGGTAGTAGTTAGATATTATCTGACAGTAAAGAGATTGCGTATAAAAATATCTACTTTTGAATTATTTGTCGAATTATTGGGCAGGAATTCAGAAAGAATGCTTCTTTATGTTTACCTATTAATGAGGATATGTCTGTAATACATCTGATCAAGAAAAACTAAGAACACCCATGCCAGTGGTTCAAAACACTGGAAAGTCAGCAAAAGGTTAAGATGAGGGGGAAAGAGGTGAATCTGTGCTTTTATCACCAAGTTCTGCTTGTTACATTTTAAGAGTGACAAGCAGGTTTTGTTGTGGATTAGCAGGACTCCTGGAATTTTGCCCTGCTGTATCTTCTAGATGTAGTATTGATAATTCAGTTCCTGTGATGAATGACTGCAAAGGGAAGTGGAAGTTGGCTCCTCACTTACTTCTCAAACAGGAAGTTTCTTGTTACGATGATTTGCAATCTGATTCTGCTTCTAGTGGTGCTCTTCTTATACCTTGGAATCACTTTGAAATTTTAAAACAGATTTGGAGCACGATGTAAAATGTTTATTTTTTTCTAGTTAAAAAGTAACTCCAAAGCTGAAAATTTTCCATCTACACAGCCCAGCATAATTCTTAAATGACTATGAAATGATTTTTACCTACCCAATTGTATCCATGGTAAGCTTATATGTGACTTTTATTCTTTTCACAGAAGATTCTCTCTTGGTGGTATCAGTAGCTGGTGAGCTCAAAGTATGGGATCTTTCCTCATCTATCAACAGCATTCAGGTTGGCTTGGGAACCCTACTCTTTTTTCCCTACAATTTCAAGCATATTCATTGAAATGTATAAATTGTAAGGCTATTACATGCTTATTGTCAAAAGTTCAAATAACATAGAAGTGTATAAATTCTACATCCATATATTTCCCCCATCCATCTTCCCAGGGGTGAGCATTGAGTACAATTGGCTTGTATCCTTCCAACCTTTTCTCCATGTATATACAGATGTTTTCATTTACACACACACACACACACACACACACACACACACAAAAGATTACATTTTTAATTTTTTAAAAATAGCAGAACATCTCTCTGTTCCTTACAGCAGAAATCCTCCTTTCTTCTAAGTATGTGTGAACAGTGGCAGGCAAATGACTCTAAAAAATTGAGAGGCGTGTCCCTGGGGAGTCCAGTATATTCACCTGTTCCCTGGCATCAGGCTACAAGTTGAGATGATGGAGGAAAGAACAGCCATACTATGTGTGCTGATGACAAAATTATTTAGGCTTCCCCAAGGAGCTCTGGGGTCTTTTTAGGAATTTATTGGTTGAGGAAGCCTAGGAATTGTGATGATATGCTGAGCTCAAGAAATACACATCCAGCATTATCACAAACTTATGGAGAATGTAGTATTTTATGTGCTGTGTGTTGGCAATTCTTTCCTTTTTTAATTTTTATTTATTTATTTATTTTTTAGCAATCAAAATACTAGGCCAGGCACAGTGGCTCACACCTGCAATCCCAGCACTTTGGGAGGCCAAGGCAGGCGGATCACCAGAGGTCAGGAGGTCAAGACCAGCCTGTCCAACATGGTGAAACCTCATGTCTACTAAAAGTACAAAAAAAAAAAAAATAGCTGGGAGTGGTGGCGTGCACCTGTAATCCTAGCTACTCAGGAGGCTGAGGAAGGAGAATCATTGGAACCCAGGAGGAGGGGATTGCAGTGAGCCGAGATCCTGCCACTGCGCACCATTCTTGGTGACAGAGCAAGTCTCTGTTTCAAGGAAAAAATATAAAATAAAAGAAAATACTGTAGATTTTTTTAGTCATCATTTTAGATTTTTTTGTTTGACCTTTCTGCCATATCTAACAGTCTCTAGCTTATTCTTATCTTGACATTCTTAGCATCCAGCCGTAGTTCCTCACAGAATGTTTGTTGAATGGTTGCATGTAATGAGCCCTTGAATCTAAGTGGATTTCCTGATCACAACTTTTTTTTTTTTTCAAGAAATACATCCTATATTTCTTTAATTTTTTTTAAGACTTTCAGAAGTACATATGCAGATTTGTTATACAGGTAAATTAAGTGTTGTGGGGATTGGGTGTACAGATTATTTCATCACCCAGGTACACAGCTTCTATTGCAGAGTAACTTCTTAGTTCAAAACACTCAAAAGGAAACTCAAATACTTTTCATTTTATAATGTTGTGATCTACTTGAGATGCACAGGAAGCGGGTCCTCTCATGGCTGTGTGTGAATTACCTGGAACTAGTACTAAAAGATTTTCTTTCCTTTTGAAGGAAAAGCGAGATGTCTATGAAAAAGAATCAAAATTTCTTGAGTCCTTGAACTGCCAGACAATACGATTTTGCACATATACTGAGAGACTTCTATTGGTGGTGTTTTCTAAATGTTGGAAGGTATTATAAAATAACATAATAAATACCAGTGATGTACAAGTGTAATTTGTTTTTTTTTGATTTGTATAAAAATTAGAATATGATTTAAATATGATACAAATTCTCTGTAATAGTATTACCAGAACATGGAATGATGTGTCTTTTATGACTGACATAACAGTTTTTTTTTTTTTTTTTTTTTTTTTTGAGACAGAGTGTCACTCTGTTGCCCAGGCTAGAGGAGTGCAGTGGCACGATCTCAGCTCACTGCAACCTCTGCCTCCTGGGTTCAAGCAATTCTCCTGCCTCAGCCTCCTGAGTAGCTGGAATTACAAGCGCATGCCACTATACCTGGCTAATTTTTGTATTTTTAGGAGAGACTGGGTTTCACCATAGTTGGTCAGGCTGGTCTCGAACTCCTGACCTCATGATCTGCCCGCCTCGGCTTCCCAAAGTGCTGGGATTACAAGCGTGAGCCACCACACCCGGCCTGACATATAAGTTTTTAACTCTTTAATAAAATTAGGATATACTACTACATATTTAATATCATGCTATATGCAACAGTTTTGTATCCCAAAATATTATATATGTAGTAGTATATCCTAATTTTATTAACAACAGACCATAATAACAATGAATATTTAGCTCTAAATTATTTTCAAAATTTGGTGTCTACACTTTAGAACTCAAATATACTTCTCACTTACATAGTTTGATTATATTTTTGGATGTTTTACTTTTTCTACTTTGTCACTGCATTTGTTTTAAGAGGGACAAGCATTATTTTCTTGTGAATATGTTCACTAACATTTCCAAGAAGAAAGAAAAGCTAAGTTGCCATCATTTCATAACATTTATTTTTCTTTAAAGTTTTGTATAACTGGCTCAGTTAAGAAAACTGTATAGTCTTACTTGTATGGTGATAATGTATTTTTGAACAAAGATTTAAAAGTATATGGTCTATCAAAATATTTATGTGATATACATTTTTTATGTGCATAATAAATTTTCAAATGTAAAACTTGGAGTGCTCATTATGGAAAGAATAAAATTACTTAGAAATTTTGGGATTTGAGGTTTCTATGTTTAGTGTACACACTCTGGAATGACATAACCAGATGAACTTTATCTACTGAAACCTACCCTAAGATAAATATAAGTCAATAAGTGATGGTAAAAATTCTTAATATATGAGTACAGTATGGTCTGTTATCAATGCTTACTATGTTGTTATAGTATTACTATCATAATTTATATTCATCTTATTGGCAGACTAGATTTAAACCTTTGATAATGTGCATTAACTTCATATTTTAGGTTTATGATTATTGTGATTTTTCCCTTCTGCTGACTGAAGTTAGCAGAAACGGACAGTTCTTTGCTGGTGGAGAAATGATTGCTGCCCACAGAATCCTCATCTGGACAGAAGATGGTCACAGTTACATCTATCAGCTGCTGAACAGGTGGGCTCAGATGGGAGCGGTATACAAAACATTCAGGTAGAAAATGAACTTTGGGAGGTTTATTATGGAAAAATCCCTGCATGCTGCCCATGATCAAAAACCAGAACAAAACAACTTTGGCACTAGAAGATTTACTCTGGGCTTGGTAGGCTTCAGCCTTTGTACAAAACAGCAGGGGACGGAGGAATGAGATTAACCATGTATAACTTGTACAGCTGGTGCTGGGTTTTCAAAAAGTCACTTGTAATTATTAACCCAACAATTTCTGAGTAGAGTTTAGAAACTTGAACGGTACCATCCAGCTTTTGAAAGTGGGAGGGGGGAAAGAACGAATAAAGAACCTCAGAGTTCTAAACTTTGCTTTTTATTTTTGCCATGCAGTGGGCTTTCAAAAAGCTTATACCCTGTTGATGGAAGAGTGCTTAAAGAGTCCATTTATCCTCATTTACTGTGCTCTACTTCTGTGCAGGAAAATAAGGTAATGCAAGAAAAGAGTGACTGCCTCAAAGCTGTTTCACTCAGTTTCTTGGATAAGTGTTGCTTTGTCTGTCAGAGTCAGGCTTGAAAAAATTGAATGGAAGCATCCCATCAAGTTGTTAATGAGAAAATCAAGTTTAATTGTCAATGGCTACCAAAGAAAAAACTTTGTCTTTAAAAATCTACTATGTTTAAGTCTGTGTTTTAAGTTTATAATGAAACAATACATATTTACTATAGGAAAATTATAAATGTTGAAAAGAAAGGAGAAATTAAAATTCCTAATTTCACCACAGTAAATATTCACTGAGTTTTTTTTTTTTTACTTTCTTGTATGTATTTACTTATTTTGATTGGAAAATTTTCAAATATTTGGAAAAGTTGCAAGAGTATTCAGTAATTATTCATATACGCTTTACCTAGATTCACCAATTGCTAACATTTTGCTATATTTACTTTCTTTCTCATTCTCTCTCTGTCTCTCTCTGCATTTGTGTGTATGTGTGTATATACGTACAAGCACATACACACACACCACACATTTTTTTCACTGACCCTTGTGATAAATGGTGTGACAAAACATTGTTAAACATTTTTATGTATCTACTCCAATTTTTAAACTTTATGGAATGTTTTATATTCTGTTTCTTTACTTAATCGTATATTGATATCATTTTCAGATGTATTTAGCTATTCTTACGAATAAATTTTCTTGTTAAAACAAATATAATTACGCTTTTGGCAGAAGGTTGATACTATAATTGTAGCTTATTACTTGACTGAATCATACCTTTGACACTCTAGGAAGCCTGAAAATTTAAGCAGTTATTTTATTTCAGTAGTGTTATCCAAAGTGTTTTTTTTTTTTTCCCTAAGCCTTTGGACTTTGTCATCAGTTAATTATCCAAAAACGTATTTCATGGAGAGTGGAAGAGTTTTGAATTATTGATTTGTCAACCAGGGAAGCATGCTACTTTTAACAGAATGATGGTTTGCTTAATTAGGCAGCATAGCTGTTGGAAATCCTACAGTTCAGTAATTGTCCCTTTAACATATCTGTGAGGTTTTGTTGTGAAAGCTTGATTAAGAAACTGTCAGCCAAAAATTAGAACCCCAAGTGCCACTGAGACACAAGCAAACTTTATAATTATGGCATGCATCAATGACTGTTTCTAAAATTACCTGTGGGCAGCAATAGGTTCCTGTTTTGCTGCTGATCACAAAAACAGTACTGGGGCTTCCTTAGAAAGGCATATTTAGTTATTTTTTTAAAGGATCTGCTCTTTTCCTCCTTAGCTTTGAAAGCGTTTTTACAAAGCACAGTTTGCCCTGAAAGCCAATGATCAGTTGTGCCCTTTAGGGGCTTCTTGTTCCTGAAAATTTCAATGTTATGTATAACCATGAGGAAAGAGTACAACAATTAAAAAATAACTAATCTCATGGGAAGTTACCTTGCTTTGTTTCTCAAAATGTGAAGACATAAACTTATAGGTCTTTTACCAATAATTCTTGTTTAAACAACCATAGATGTTTCTGTATCTTAAAAGTGAGAAATGCCTAGAAGCCGGTGAAATGTGAATAGAATAATTGGAAACTGGAAAAAGTTGGTCTGCCTGTCCTTACGTGCCTTTTATCCAGGACATAAAGTCATACTTTCTTCCCCTTATTCAAACATCACCAGTGTTCACTAAATATAAGAGTCCTTAGTCTCTCTTGCAGTTACCAAGTAATGAAGGCATTGTGGCAGGATGAAGAGATGAATTTTATACGTTCAGTGAGCTTAGAAAAGACTGCTCTGTCAGCAGGTAGTATTGTCTGGACTCATTTTTTGGAGTGATACCATCGAATTAAATCTCCAGGTTTGACAGTAACAGGTTCTCAGAATTACTGTTTGTAATGCCCACGTACATATCTGCTGATGGAGTTGCAGTGGTGAGAATGAGGATTCGTCTTTCCTTCCAATAGCCGCATGAGGATCTCCCTAGCTTCAAATCACAGCTGGTAATTGCTGAGACCTGTGGTGCAGGGGTTCTGGCTGTTGAGATAAGGAACTGGGTTTCCCAGGGTCTCAGCCACAGAGTAAGGCTGCTGTACTGAGATGGGAATAGCTGGGATAGAAACAGCCTAAGGATTGCAAACAAAAACTGTGTGTGCAGGAACTAAGAGTAATGGTGATGATGATGATGATGATGATGATGATGTTGATAATGATGATAAAAACTTCATTTGAGTCCTTATTATTGTCAAACATACAAACAACCTGATTTACTTTAGTTGCCACCAAGATCCCATGTTGAAACTGATGGTCAGAGGGGTGAATTCCCAGGATTTGAACTCAAGTGGTTTAGCCCAAATCCAGTAATGGGTTTTGGAGTGAGTTTCTCAATTGTTCTGAGAAAATAATAACCAGAATTGTTAAAATTAATTAAATAGGGACTAAATGTCAGGGACCATTCTGTGTACCTTATGTTTTTCTATTCATTAATCCTTATACCAATCCCATATAGCAGGTGCTTTTATTAGTCTTATTTCACAGTTAGGGAAAATGAGACAGTGAGGTGTACTAAATTGCCTACAGTAACCAACTTGCTCTTTCAATAGAGCTAGGATGTGGTAAAGCCAGGATTTAAATCCAGGCAGTTAGCCCCAGGGATTTCAGTGCTAATGGCTATGTTTTATTACCTCCTGGATGATGGAGACTCATGATGAACACTGTGATGAAAAATCGGAATTCACATGGTAAGGGACTGTGAAGAGGTTTTCAGGTGAATAGCAGAATGAGAGGGAACTGTTTGGGGGGAGGAGGAGCGAGGGACCAAGGAGTGAGTGTGAGCAATTGAGAAGCGGCAATGTGGAAGGTGAAAGCAGAGGGCATGCGAGCAACAGCGAACTTCAACTGCAGGGGCAAAGCACCAGCTGGGAAGAGTTGTGCTGCCACCAACTTGAGTAACCCACCAGCCTCTTGGAGCTTCCTTTTCAAATCAGAATAACCAGGGAGTTGGAACAATCAGTTCTAAGTGCCTACAAGGGTGGGAGAGTTTGAATAGCCAATTTAACCAAATTTTATCAACACCATTTCAAATAGCTATAAAAATCATGTGTGTAAGACACCAAAGTGCCCTCTGAGTCTTAAAAAAAATTATTTAGAAACTGACTTTATTGGAACCATTTTCTATGATACTCTTATTTCTTGGGACTATAGGGAATTAATTGGTTGGATGACCTTGGATTGGTTTCTTATTTTCTGTCATAGTTTCTCTATTTTCGTATCAGGATAATAGCAGTGTTTACTTAACTACATAGCTTTGTTGTGAAGATTAAATGTAGCAATATCTTGGCCCTTAATAATCACTAATGAATAGAATTTTTCACTAATGTGTCTAAATCCACACCTTAAAGCGTGTATTTTCTGACTAGGAAGCATCACTTTCCTGGACTTCTTTAATTCTAGCACCAGCAATTGGCTTTCTTTTTAGGATGACTTTTACTTCTGCACCAAAGAGAGTTCAGGTTTTGTTTTTGTAATGGCTTAAACGATTTTGATCCCTTAATATCTATGTACCAACCTGCCCGAAGAACAGCTATAGTGCCCTGAGAAGGACCAGGGATGCTTTAGATGCATTCACTAGTGAAGGCATAGCTTTAAGAGCACTGGTGCCCAATATTCATATTCTCCTTCAGCAAGATCATAAATTATGTATAATATGTATAATATTATACATAATTTATATAATGTATAACAGTATATATGTATATACACACACATACACACACACACAGAGTCAGTAAATGTTAGATACTTTTATTGACTCTCTGAAGTCTATGACTTTGCTTGTTGTTGTTTAAAGCCTCTTTAGTCCTAGATCACAGATTATTTCATTTAATTTACTTGAAAATTTTGAAACAGTGGGAAATAAATTGAAAATATTTACTTCAGTTATTAAGTCTTGTTTCTCCATTTAAAAACAGTGGCCATCTCTCTATAGTTACAATATTTCCTACATAAAAGCCCACTTTTTGTTTCGGAACAGAGCCGTCCCTTTGTTATGGGCTACATGAATGAGAGGAAAGAGCCTTTTTACAAAGTACTTTTCTCTGGAGAAGTCTCAGGAAGAATTACTTTGTGGCACATCCCTGATGTTCCTGTATCCAAGTTTGATGGTTCTCCTAGAGGTAAGTCAGTTTCCATTTCTAGTCACGTGTCTTCTGAGAACAAATTTGTAATTAACTCATTGTTCTTCTAAGTTGAGCAACATGGGACCACAAACAAGAAAAATTTATTGTGTACTATAAATGACAACATAAAAGCAGGTATAAACACAAAGCTTAGGCCGGGTACGGTGGTTCATACTGTAATCCTAGCACTTTGGGAAGCTGAGGTGGGTGAATTGACTGAGCGAAGGAGTTCGAGACCAGCCTGGGCAACACGGTGAAACCCCATCTCTACTAAAATACAAAAAATTAGCCGGGCGTGGCGGCGTGCACTTGTAATCTGAGCTACTCAGGAGGTTGAGGCAGGTGAATTGCTTTAACCCAGGAGGCGGAGGTTGTAGTGAGCCGAGATCATGCCACTACACTCCAGCCTGGGTGACACAGTGAAACTCGGTCTCAAAAAAAAAAAAAAAAATTAAAAATTAAACACACACACATACACGCACAAACCTTATGGATCTTGGCCGGGCGCGGTGGCTCAAGCCTGTAATCCCAGCACTTTGGGAGGCC